>NW_010286506.1:28743-29378 GCF_000700745.2 Antrostomus carolinensis
CTGAGGTGAGACTGACCGGCCTGTAGTTCCCCGGGTCTTCCTTGTTTCCCTTTTTAAAAATGGGGGTCATGTTCTCCTTTTCCAGTCTGCAGGAACTGAAGCAGACTGCCATGATTTCTCAAATATGATGGATAGTGGGTTTGCAACTTCATTCACCAGTTCCCTCAGGACCTGCAGATGCATCCCATCAGGTCTCATGGACTTGTGTACCTTCAGGTTCCTTAGGTGCTCCTGAACCTGATATTCTCCTACAGTGGATAGTTTTTCATTCTCCTGGACTCTTCCTTTGCTTTCTAGGACTTGGGCAGTGTGGCATGAGCCCTTGCCAGTGAAGACTGAGGCAGAAAACTCATTGAGCACTTCAGCCTTCTTAATGTCCTGGGTGACCAGATGTTCCGTTGCCTTCCTGAGAGGGCCCATATTTTCCCTAGTTTTCCTTTTCTTCCCAACATATATATAGAGAAGCTTTTTTTGTTGCCCTTCACATCTCTGGCTAAATTTAATTCTGTGAGGGCCTTGGCTTTCCTAACCTGATCCCTGGCTTCTCGGGTAATTTCTTTGTATTCTTCCCAGGTAACTGTCCTTCCTTCCACCCTATATTGGCTTCTTTTTTATCTTAAGTTTGTTCAGAAGTT
>NW_010286506.1:30044-30431 GCF_000700745.2 Antrostomus carolinensis
GAAGTCTCTGATCTGAGCCCACTACTGGATGTCTCTCTAAAGACTCTCATTGGTTTTAATGAGATGGAACCCCAATTCTTTTACACATAACAAATATATCTGCCAATTGTTACAAATGAAAGCTTGTCTCACATGATGCTCTTATATCTGAGGGACCAAGATCAAAACTAGAAATGATACCATGAAAAATCTTAGATATATTAAAAAATAACTACATCTCACTCCTATAATTAATCCTATGGCAGTTGTTTATAGCCCTAGGGTAAAGGTATTCATGCAAAATTTAAGATAACAGTCATGTAGGGACTAAAAAAACTGAAGTTTTGAATATCTGAATTTCTGTCAGGTTTTTTCAGTTTGTAGACTCAGAGAAAACTTTTTCAGCAG
>NW_010286506.1:30457-37022 GCF_000700745.2 Antrostomus carolinensis
GAGGGATTCAAAGTCATTGGAGTTTTTTAAAACCCAGTGGGATGTAGTCCTGAATTCCCTGCTTTAGCTGACCAAGCTCTGAGCAGGGGAGCTGGACTAGACAATCTGCAGAGATGCCTTCCTGCCTCAGCCATCCTGTAAAATCTTTCACCCACTACCATGGCCATGTCTGTTTGCTATGTGGCTGTAGGGAGAAACAGGAGAAGCAGCTTTCCAGCGAGCCTTCTTTCCCAGGGCAGGTCCAACTTCTGTTTTGGGTAGAGAATCCAGGCAGTTTTTTAATATCTGAGTTAGTTTGCCAAAACTTAATCTGTATTCTTAGTCCCATTTATCTCAGGAAGATACCTTTAAATTTTAATTATTACTTTTTTAATAGAACATGGACAGGGAATTCTACCAGAGACATATAGAAGTCAGGTGTATCTGATTGTTACTTTTGCTCTAGTAGATGACTAAAGCCAGCAACAGTAAGGACTTTATCATTGTCTTTCAGAGATGCAGAGAGCTGATGAAGAGATCTCTTTCTCCAGAAGCTAAGCCCTGTGCTGCGCACACTGCAAATTCACTGCTACATCAGGGACTTAAAATTTAATATTATTAGTGCCTTATGAGTGGGTCATGTTCAGCAACTTGATACACAGGTGTAGCACTGCTGCAGAGTTTACATTCTGATTGAGGAGATTATATTTTCCTCCACAGGAACTAACCGCAGAATGATTTTTTTCCTTATCCCCCTCTAATTCTCTCCTGCTCTTATTCTGATTTATCATTTTGTTTTCACACTAGTTTTTTTGCCTTCCAGTGCTGCAGAGGAAATCGGGGTAATACACAGCTGTTTTGTGGCAGTAGATTATGCACCTCATGTATATTCAATTTGCATGTATATAGGTGGGCTGCAAATATGTGATGAAGCATATTGCCTGGAGAATGCTGATCATAATACTCAGAGATGAGAAATAGTGATTATGGTAAATGATTTTTTTCTCTTTGGATTGTATCACTGTTTGCTCCTTCACAAAGAAGCAAGTCACCCTTTTTTTTTTTTTCCCTTATTAAAAGCAAAACTGGAGCACAGTGCCTGCAAGAATGTGACACAATGGGGGAGAGGATTAAAAAACTGACCAACCAAACAAACAAAAAACAAACCCCAAAAGCCCAAACCCACTTCCTCTTTTGGCACTATACAGTAACACATCTATCCCTTTCAATCATATGGGACAATGGGTATTACTCTATCTGTGGGTGCCAAGATTTCAGAAACACTCCCTGTCTGTGATTTCTTGCATTCAGACTCACAGAGCACAATCGCTCCATAACACTAAGACTGGCTACAGGATTCCAACAGTGCCACCTGTAAATCATACATTTTAACTGTGCAGTAGTAATATGAAGAGAAAAACTGCTCTAAAAATTCTGGTTGTGTTACCAGGTTTGTAGCCCAGGTAATGGGATTTAGAAAGTTACAACTTTTATATTCTTTCATCTTTAAAGCATAATCTCTTTCACTAACTGAAACAAAAGCATTCTTGAGATTGGTAATAGGAAGGAGAGTCCAGAGATTTGTGTGTCTGTGTTTCCCCAGGTAAAGTCACACGCAACAGGGGAAAACATTTAGTTTCCAGGATGTGAGGTTTTAGGGATCATATTTTCTAGCATTCTTCAGATTCATGTGATGCATAACCTTTTTTAGTGGGAACATAACCAAAGAGTGAGAATTTCACACAACTATATTTTACAAAGTTACACAAATACTAGAACCCTAAGCAGAAAAGCAAGTTATATTGAGATGCAGGAGGAAAAAGACAAGCAAACTCAGAAATTTGTTCTAAAGGATCTTCAAGCCCACATGACCTGCAAAATTGAAGCCTACCAGTCAGTATAGACTCAAACCAGTGAAATAACTGCAATTTATTCTGACATATACAAGCTTTAAACTTAAATGAGATTAGAGCTCATTACCTCTAATAAAACAGCCTCAGCAACAGAGGATGGATCAGATGCTGAGAGACCAACCAAGGAAGCTGCATAGCATCCAGCATCATTTGCTTGCTGAGATCTGTGCAACCCTGCCTGCACAGAAAGGAAGACCTGGAGTAGATATTCTGTCAAACCTTTTGGCATCTGTCAAACACCACACACAGATATTACGTGCTTTTGAAAATGCTACCAGGAGACTGTAAATTTAAGAAAGCAAGAGAAGATCTA
Organism: Antrostomus carolinensis; assembly: GCF_000700745.2. Lineage (NCBI taxonomy): Eukaryota > Metazoa > Chordata > Aves > Caprimulgiformes > Caprimulgidae > Antrostomus > Antrostomus carolinensis. The sequence continues at coordinate 32,663 of NW_010286506.1, forward strand.
AAGAAATAGGAGACCTACTGTTTCTGAGCTTACTGTGAGCAACAGGAAGTAAACTGACTGCCTCTAAAGAGCCTTTGAGCTTATGAAGTTGTGCTCATAGCTGTGCAATGTATGTGCTGTGCGATATAAATGCCGTGCAAACCCTCCACAGCAAAAAAATTAGCACAGATGCTGCTTTTCTCTACCAAATGTTCTGTGACCTAAGGCAGAAAACACACCCTTTGAAAAGTTCCACAGTGAGGTTACAAACGAAGGTGTTTTCTTGGAGTAAATATCAGTATTGATTTTATCTCAAATATTTGCTCCTTTCGTTCAGCCTCCAAATATGATGTTGTTTTTTGTGAAACACAGCCAGAATTTCTGATCTACTCTTCTTTTTATGTATAACTCCAACAAATAGATTTTCAGTTCAGTTGTTTGCAGTGTATTGATTATTTGAGGCAGGGTTAATTTAAAACGTTTCTCTTTGGGTAATTAATTTCCCAGTGCAACTTGAAGAAATGAAGCAATACATGTATTTTTTCATAACTCTTGCACTGCACTGCTGTGTGCAGTTAGAAAGGTGCCACACTATCCTGGCAGGTACATGGCTGCAGTTCAGCAACTGGCAAACGGATTAATTTTTAGACAGCGGAGCAAGACAAGTGCTTTGAGACTGCCGTAAACAAACCATCATCATGAACATTTAAAGAAGGAACTATGTTAAAATTATAGTCCTATGTCCTAGCTTGATAATAGCTGTGCTTGCTAAAGAAATTACCTTCCTTTCCTTGACTGCTGAGTGCTCTCCTCTCAGACCCCCTACTAGCTCTACTCATGGGAAACATTCCCTAGGATACATCAAAATGAGCCAGATCAACAGTGAAGAGTCAAGCATGCAAACAATTTATTGTGAGCAGATTCAGATTAGTACCCTTCAGTTTAACACCATGCAGGCAGCCAGTAGGTGAGAAGGGTTTTCTCTAGCAGGGAGATGAGAAGAACAGTTAGAGGCTGTAACTTCAGCAGGCACACCTGCAACTGGAAAATGTGCCTTTGCAAACTGTTAATTTTCCTGAGCTTTGTCAAAATTCCTTTATCACAGCACAAATCAGAAATAACTTCATTGAATCCAAATTTTTTAAAACATTGTACCTGAGATCAGAATTGAGCCAGATGTATTCAGCAAGGAATTAGGGATTATCTTGAGGATAATTGGTGTCCTATTATTGTGGAGTGTTTCAATGCAGTGTCATTTTTGAGAACTGAACTTGAGAATTAATGGTAATTTTGCTTCTCTCTCTGCAAAAACAGCTTTGCCAGATTGCTGGGAGTAATTTGCATTTTGTCCTTCATTCCTTGAAAATCTAGTCAGCTAGGCAGCAACAGCACTGTAAAATTCTTGCATAATGCATGTATCATGCTGCACATGTCCACTCATTTGCTGGAATGTGACAAGCTCAATAGTGGCATGAACATAAACCTTACCACGTTGGGTCAGAGTAACTACTCATCTAATATAGCATCTTATTGCCAGCTGAACCCAGTAACAGATGTTTCAGGAGTCGTAAAAGTCCCAGAAGAGGCAATTAGAGAAAAACATTCCCATGGCAGGGATACTTTCTCTGGATTTCCAACAGTCAAGCCAGGTCCTCTCCCAGAACTTGCCCTGTGGACACGTTGGGTGCTCCAGGCTGACCGCCTGCTCAGCCCACCTGGGAAGAGAGAGATGTGACTCATGGCTTTTTGGGAGCATCGTTCTCTGGCTGTACGCAGATCTTTGCGAGTGTATGGCTGTACACTCAGTGCACAGCTGTAAATTGGCTCTGGAGAGAGCATGAAAGGACAGCACTAAGCTCAGCTGGTGATGCAGCTCACCTGTGCTAGTCCTCACATCTCCCAGCTATGGCCATACAGTTACCTGAATTACACTGTAGTAAACACTCTATGTCTGCATGGCTAGTCTGCTGGGGACATGTTAGAGGTAACCCCCTTTTCCTTATCAGTATGCCAAGGAAGGAGTGGATGGGTTATTTTGCAAAGGGTGTTTTTAGTTGAAAGCAAATTCAAAAGCAGGTGGTGGTGAAGCTAAGGCTTTGGGCAGAACGTAGCTCCAGGCAGCTCTGCTGAGAAAGCTAAGGATCATGTTCAGTCACAGCAGTGGACAAAGACACTTAGAAATGTGCTGTCTGCATCTGATAAACCAATACATGATGGAGCAGGAAAAATCTGTGGTTCAGTGCTCAGTGACACAATGAGTTTAGATTAAAAAAGTAAAATTCTACTCTAACTTCTTGACTACACAATTCTGCCCAAAGATTGCCATGTAGAATTTATTTTTTGTTATTTTTTTTTTTCAGGAGGCTGACCTAAGGCAGTGCACACACTTTCTCATTTTTCTGCCAGTTTACTCCAGTTTGCCTCCACAATCAGATTTGCAGATCTGAAAGCAAACTTTTCAACACTGATCATCATTTAGAGAAGCTTTCATCATCAAAACACAATCACTTTTGCACTAGACAAGCCATAAATATATCAGTTATAGAAGACCTGAACTGGAGCTGTCTACAGCCTGGAATTTCTTATCAGCAGAAAATGTTAGTATTTCACAATATACTTGTGTATTAAATTTAATATACTCAATCAAACAGGTTTTATGTGAAGTTACAAAAAAGGGAAGTATCAATGTGGAGACCTAGTCAGTTTTCATGCCTGAAAGCCATAGTAACATGACATGGGAAAGAAATGCAGGGCATCTGCAACCATAAAAGTCTCTGGGTCACAAGCATTTAGCAAGGAAAGCAGACGTTTCCATCAGAATCTTACCCATGTTTCAATGACATTTAGCAGAACCAAATACAAATTCTTAACTGACATTTTTCTGATGAAACTCAAGAGCAAGTAAAGAACATGTCCTTCGTGTATAACCTTGAGACATCCAGAACTATGCTGCAAGCTCCTTCTTGGACAGCAGGATCTGATTCCCCCCAAAATTGGTGAAAGTCAGGAATTATTCATCTGTTTTAGCATTTGAAAAGAAAACTCTGTTTATCCGAAAAACATTCTATCCAGTACAATTTCTATTCCAGATGAGAGCATTCAAATGGAAATCAAACAACTGCTATAGGAAAGGAGATGCACAACCATAGCAGGAGAAGCAAACTGAAGGAATGTTGTAAAAATAAAGGAAATTGAATTTCACACTCCAGACAAACAGGAAGACAAGTTGATGGTCTGCCAGGTTGGTGGACAAAACAGAAATATTTAGTTTATAAAAGGATGGAACATGACCCCAACTTGTATCTGAGGAAAAGCAATGGCAAAGCCAAGTGAATAAACAAACTGGACTGGACAGACTTGACAAAAGAGAACTGAGACAGCGAGTGTCTGAAACTGCAAGTATATTTGGCTGCCAAAAATGTACCTGGGAGGCAATTCAAGAACACAGAACAACCAGCTGATGAATTTAAAAAGAGAACAATTATAAGGTATTAAAACACCACAAAACCATTATGGATGGAATGTCTGAGGAAAACAGAAGTTAAGGATAAATAAAGCTATTGTTAATGAAACTATACATGCTCCTCGATACTACTGAAAAAGTCTCCCAGCTCAGGTGATTCAGAAATGCAAAGCAAGTTCTTTATGAAACAAACATGTTAAGAACACTCAAATTCCAACAACTGACACAAAACCAAAATGCTCAGGAATACTCTGGATGACAAAATGGCTCTAAGACATAGCTTTCTATGTGGCATTTCTGAAATGCTTCTCACTGTTCAGTAATGCTGTCAAAACCAAAGCAGGACTCAGCTCTGCTTTGTACTTTGAGGTTTTCATCAGACTTCTGCTATGTTATGACTAAAACATTTACTCTATCTTAATATTGTTTAAGCAGGGGTGACAACAAATCCTTTCTCCTATCACCTATCTCTGCATTTAAGCTGTAACTTTCTTACAGGAGACACTGAAAAGTAAATACCTAGTATTCCCATTTATCTCCTGGCTAAAACTGTTATTCTGAAGTACTTAACTTCATGCTGGAAGATGACATTGGGAATCTGACTGATATGAGTTACTTTTAGTCACTTCTTTTGAAGGAAAATTTCAATTATACTGTATTTCTGCATGTTATAAACTGACCTCTGGTAAGGTACGTACAGCCCTCTTCACCAAAACTAGACTTATACTTTCAAGCAAAATGCTGATGTTTCAGTTTTTGTAAAAGTCCTTTGTTCAGAAGAGTGCATAAACCGTGTAATATAATTTAATTAAGATTTGTTGAATATGCTGTGAAATTTTACTTATGTGCAAAAAAAAAATCATATTAAATTAATATCAATGAAACCAAAACATAATAATAATAATAATAATAATAATA
>NW_010286507.1:0-15849 GCF_000700745.2 Antrostomus carolinensis
CCCCAGGGAGGGGCTCATGGCACCAAGCCTGACAAGATTCCAGAAGCTTTTGGTCAACATGTGCCCTCAGACACATGGTGTGAATCTTGGGACTGTCCTGTGCTAGGACAGGAGCTGCACTTGATCCTTGTGGGGCCCTTCCAACTCACAACATTCTATGATTCTAGTTTGCAGAAAAGGAGGCAACCTCATTGTTCTCTACAGCTGCCTGACAAGGTGAAGTGAAGAGGGAGGTGCTGATCTCTTCTCCCTGGGATCCAGTCACAGGACACATGGGAATGGTTCAAAACTGCACACAGGGAGGTTCAGACTGGACATTAGGAAGCATTCCTATACTGAGAGGGTGGTCAAACACTGAAATAGGCTTCCTAAAGACCACCTATCCTGTGGTCTGTGCCCCAAGCCTGTCAGTGTTTAAGAGGCATTTGGACAATGCCCTTAACAATATGATTTAACTTTTGGCTCTGAAGTGGTCCAGCAGTTGGACTAGATGATTGTTTAGGTCCCTTCCAATGTAAATAGTCTATTCTCTAAGAGGAATTTTTCTAACTCGCTGTGAACTGCTTCTATAATAGAAGAATGAGAAGATATTTCTTATGTGACACCAGTGTTGCATATCCAGATGCAGCTACTGCTGGCCACCATTGCTTTCCTCAGTGTTTCCCAACTTACCACCCAGAATGGGGTGCACTGGGCTTCTGATTTTACCATAGGATGATAAAATCAGAAACTGGATACTAAAAATAAGTTAAAGGGCAGAAACAAAGCAACATGGAGGACACTGATGATAATACAAAAATATAATTTCCAACCAACATTCTACTATGGAGAAGACCAAGGGGGAAAAGCCCACTGACTGAGGTGAATGCCTCTATTTCCCATCACCCAGACAATCTGCAGACCAGCTAGAGACCAGCCAAAAAACAACTGGGACCGGATCAGTGTGATGACTGGGTCAAGACGAGGAAGCTTCAGAGGAAGACTGACCAGCAGTGGAAACAAGAATCCCTCTCCAAAGAGGAAACACAGAAATAGCCCCCAGTCTGCCCACCGTGCCAGAGCAATGTGTGCACAGACACACTGCTGGGCCCTGTTCAGAATACTGTGGTTTGGTATTACACACACACTAGCAGGTAGCCTAATCCACACTACTCAATTTATACTACCACCCAGTACAGTAGTACCCCACAAGAATAACACCTTCCTCAAGGGTAAGAATTTTAAAACAAACAAAAACCACAGTAACCACACAATAAAAAAAAAAAATCAACAAAGAAACCTCCTCACATCTCCTGGTTTTTTCTAAAAAGAGGTCTTATGTTTTGGGCCACAAGATTCTCTTTTGTTTGTTTTTTTAAGAAAAATTTTAAAAGTCACTATATTCTATTTTTTAAATGCTGAATTATTATTACCTTCCCCTTCCTCCCCAAAATAAAGGATAAATCTTACCTCTGTGGGACACTATCCAAAAAATCTGACTTTATTCCCAGGGTCTAAAACAAAGTGTATTTCAAGAACATAACATACTCTCCCTTCCCTCCTAAGGGAACATTTTCAGCCTAAAACCTAGCCAAAAGGAATCTTGGATGCTTTACCTGCTTCTGTTCCCAAAACAAGTTTAACAGTTTTACAGCCGCTGTTTCTCATTAAAATGAAGTAACACATTCCTTTACCTAAAGAAAAAAGGTGAAACTGAAAAAACTGCTTAACAATGGTGACAGAAGGGAACATTCTCCTCTCTAGGATCTTGGCATGATGTGATATCACAGACAGACGCAGTTTGGCGGACAGTGTCTGAAATACACTACAGATACACAAACCCTATAGCCTATGACTGATGATAAATTAAGTTTATATGTCTAGAAGTGCAAGAATAACTTTGAAAGCATTATTATAACTACACACTTACTAACATTTGTACGTTCACACAGATACTACCAGGACAGTGGAAAGTGCCATCTTCCCCAAACCAGGAGAGTCCAAGAAGGACATGAAAAGCAATCAAAGCACTTATTTCATGCAAGAAGTTTTAGTTTGTTTTGTTTTAGGGTTTTTTTTGTTTTGTTTTGTCTAAAGGAAAAAATAAAATAAAATAAAGTAGGAAGTAAACACAGTAACACAGCCAAGCCTATGAATATAAGCTTTCCCCTCCTCCCTTTCTCTGGAGAGGAAGGAATGTGTATTACAGCATTTTTGCCAGTTCCAACAGATGTACAAAATCAAGAAATAGCACCTCTAGTAATGAACCAGTTGTCCTTTTTAATAAATAAATAAATAAACAAACAAAGATTCTCCCATGCTCCAAAGAAAGAAACCAGTACATCCTATAGTTCTCTTCGTATAACGGGATCTGGTAAGTAGTCTCTCAGAAAGAGTAGGTTGCTCTTCTAAAGAAAATGGTTAAACTTTGTCAAGATTTTTTTAATAGAGAAATTGTCAGTTATTTCAGAGGATCATCAATTATGCTCTCTAGATTTAAATGCATAAAGCTGGCTTTATAAGCCATAATCTTCCTGATATAGTAATTTTGGATTGCCATTTTAGTGACATTCAAAGATGACTTTGCTGAAGTAAAAAGATTCAGCAGATCATTTATTACAGGAAAAAAAATGAAGACAAATGTTACAATTCTAATAATGATCAGAGCTGTACAAATTCATAAAAGCCTTACTAGTGCAATCTGGAGCACTGGTCAGTTCTCATGTTGCCCAACCCAACAGAGCATCTGCCTGGTTTTGCTGACAAAAAGGAAGAAAAAAAATATTTGATTCTGTACAGCCAGAGAACACAATGCCTGGATTATTCCTGTAACAATGAGTCCACATGAAGGAGATATGCTGTATGAAAATGAAGCCCTGAAATCAAAAGAATTGAAACAAGCTGACACACACAATTCTGGTAATAATGACGAGCAATCTGACTTAAAGAGGCAACATTCATTGCCAGTTCTGCACCACTCTCCCTGACCAGAATAAACTGTCAATATCCAGAAGAAACTAATATAGGCAACAGTGAAGGGACAGAAAAACCACACACACAGTATAACTTCTAAAAATGTAAGTTCACCACTGTCGCTCAACATTTCCTCAAAAGCACTTACTGACTACAGAAAAACCATGTTTCTGGCTTCCTGCCATGCTTAAAGCCCTACCACAAATCCAAATTCCAGCCATACTTGGCATTCTCCTCACGCCACGGGCTACCACAAAACACCAGTTGCCACAGCACAAACACACCTTGTCATCTGAGAATTTCCACAAGCACAAATGATGTTCACAGACGTAACTCATGTAATGCTCAGTACTTAACTGCTATCTGTTCCTTCAATAATCCCTCCTAAACTATTCGCTGGGGAAACCTAACATCCAGTTAATTTCCTTCCGTAATTCCTTTCGACCATGCTGCTTTAAGTAAATACTATTGGTGGCCATATAATGGAGGAGGAGGGAAAGGAAACTGCTATTATCTTGCAAAGAGAGAAGTTTTCAACTTGGAGATGACCGGGGGGAAAAATACCTTCTAGTACGGCTCTCCATGCCATAACCTTTGCTTGTCTCATCTTACCTATTTCAAAACTTTTAGGAAATGCACTACGGCAGCCGAGTACAACCCTACTGATCTTGCAAGAAAAAGAGCAATAAAACTCTACTTCCTCCAGCCAGCTGCTGCTGGGGGAGACCAACTCCCTTGTGCTCCTAGCTGCCCTCCAAACACACCAGAGGCGCAAGCTCAACATGCTGCCTCCTCTTCCATTACATGTTCAACCTGGTGCACAGGAGCAACAAATAAGGGGGTGTCTGCCATCAGGACAAACAGCTTCACACACATTTACAAAATGAAGGCAGGCTTAAACATTTCTGTAGGAAAGGAGAAAAGCCACCATAAACACAGATATAGCTATATCCTCACTAGAACCCTTAAACACTCCCTCATGTCACTGGTGCTTAAATGGCAAATCTAGACTTCTCCTGTTGCAAATGAACACTCTTCATTTTAGGCATTGGCTCCTCCTGGCAATTTAACCAAGCATTGACTTTGTGTTAGTACACTAAAAGCTATTTCTTGATTAAAACTGGTTATTAACAGCTTCCTCCTTTGACATCTGTAATTCCCAACATCTATACTGTGTAGCTGCTTTCTGAGATGCGCTGCTCCAGCTTAAAGAGACAACAAAAAAGAGCACAGAGCTCAAAATAATTTATTTAATTCATACTGAGTGAAAACTACTTTAAAAATAGAGTCATGTAAATTTTAATTCATTATGGCTTTTTTCTTTTGAAAAAGAGGGCACTGGCATGGTAGTTTATGTTTTATGAGATTTATCCAAGCACAAAGTCATTCTTACCTTTCAGACACTTTTAGAGGAAGGTATCTTTACTTTCCTGTCCTGCTTTGTTCCAAGTCACATATGTGAATGCTTCTTTTAAAGCACCAAGACCATTCGCTATGAAAGTTAACAGAGTTGCTTCTACTACTAGTAAATCTTTTTCAGAGTGAAAATTACTTGATCATTTAGTTAATTAGGCTCTCATTTCTTTATGCATATGATGGACTACTGATAGGTGCACAGAGGCCATTATTTCAAAAACAGGACTCCCAAATCCACAACTGATTGAAGAAAAGTTTTTTAAAGCTTTTAGAAAACTGACATGTCAAGTTTCAGACTTCACATATAATCTTTAAACAACAGAAGAGCTTCAGTGAAATACTTTCATTTTTTAAATTTATGCAGATTCAAAAGACTGGGAGTTAAGTTGCCAGTACCGTACCAAGCACTCACTAATTTCTCACTGGACCTTGCAGTAGGTGCAGTGAAGGTGCTGAAAAGATCTGGGACAAGCCCATATCAGCACAGAACTGATAAGCAGAACAGAGTAGGGCCCTTATCCCTCAATTGCAGGAAGTCAAATCATGTAGGAAGAGCCAGCTTGGGACACTTGGGCCGTTAGAGAAACAAGGGATGTTCCAGGAGCAAAAGGACTTGCTTTAACATATGGGATTTTCTGTAATGTCTTCTAATAATTAGGATCAGTTGAGAGACACTATGTAACACCTTGTTAAAATTCAACAGAAGACTGTAACTAGATACCAAAAGCAGACAAAAAGTCAGAACAACTCCTGCATCATATGCAGCCTTTCTTTTCAGCTGTTAATCTGCACTTCAACTGAGATGTTCACTAAAGCAAGAACAAGACTGCTATTTATTTGTAAAGTATCTTTCAACAAACATTAAAGATAAACATTATGGTTTCTCTAATCAATTTTATGTACAGATTATTACTCCATATCCCAAACCATATTATAAAAATCCCTGATATGCACGGATACTGCTATACAAGAATTTAAGAGAAAAGCACTTGTGAGGCAGAGAGATTTTAATCTCTTAAAAATCTACAGCCTGCACTGTTACCATGTCCCAGTTCATTCTGATTGCACTTTATTTTCCCTTGAAGTCCTGTGTCAATTATGTGGAAATCCTATTTTCACTTACAGAACAAAGCAATATTGTCTGTAAAACAATGAAGCAAACAGACTATGAACCCGCTTGGGCTCAAAGCCTGAGACAGTCAGACTGACCGGGCATTAAAATCAGGAGATTGACAGTATCTAAAATACACAGAAGCCTGCAGAGTACACACTGCAGAATTGCCAAAAGTTAACTGATACACAATGTTCTACTTTAAAATTCACAATGGTACGTAGCGCATGACAAACCAATCCTGACAGCTAGAAAAATCTTCAACAGCTTATTAAAAAAAAAGTGATGTTTCTTCCTTAGAAATTTATGTGCAATACATCCTGTATCATGTGTCCATGACAGCTGCTATTAGGAAAGGAAGTCTTGCAAGCTGCTCAACTCATTCTGAAAGTCTCTGAACAACTGACTGTGACCTCCAGCAAAACTGTTCCTCTTGCAGATAATGCTTGTAAAAGAGTGCACTTACAACCCCTTCCCTAAGTCTGTTTGGGGTTTGTTTGGGTTTGTTTTGGTTTTTTTCCCCATCATCCTTTCAAACCCCAGAGGAGCACACCATAATCAAACAAAACTGCTTAGACGAGAAACATCTTTTTCTCTATGATTCAATGTGCAGTAAAAGATTTAACTGACATTTTCATAAGCAAGGTCAGCCACAGTAAGATGGAGATCCACTGATGCTCTTAAAGGCCCACATTGTACTGTTACTGACAAATGGCAAACAGGCAAGAACTCCTTAAATCCCAAAAACGTTAATTTTCCAAACCAGCAGCGCTAAATCTTGGTATATTGAGTGCAACAGTTGACCAAAGCTAAGAAGTCAACAGAGAGATGCTTTCTATTTGTGAATCTCCAGGCCTACATCTGTTGCAAGTAAGACTAACGAGATCCATTTTCCCTTATCTAACTGAGCAGGGCAGTATTAGTTCAACCACGCGCTCGCTCGCTGTGTCCTATGTGCTGTGGTGCATCACTGTAAGCACACGTACAGCAAACACAGCCAACACAAACCAGTCTTGGAAACCCTGAAAAAAAAAGGAAGGAAAACAAATCATCACCATAACTTAAAACTATTTTAATCCTTTAATAATTAAAATCCTCACACTAGCACAATTTTTTTTCTTGCATAAGTGACAAGGATTCTCTTTGTGCAATGATGGGCATGTATTTTGACTTGTGAATATTGTGCAGAGATTTATATATACACACACACACACATATATATACACATTGAAGTAGTGTTCTGAAACATCTGACTAGCTAGTGGTCTGGAAAGTGGAAGCAACACTAAGGGATTAAAGACTGCACAAGCCGCCTATGTGCCAAAAAAAGTTTTAATCTGACTGTATTAATAATTTTATTTAAACTAAGCACTCTTTCTGATCATCATCTGAAAAGATAATTAGCCTGTATGAACAAATTATCCAAAAGACTGACGACTGCTTGACCTGCCCGAGAAAAATAAAAATTCCCATAAGCCCAAAAATCTTTCCCATCCCTAAAATAAAAATATACTGTAAATTCTGCTTTTAAAATCCTAATGACCTGTAAAAGCAGTCAATATAAAAGAACTAAGGAATTCAACTAAGAATTCTGACTTCTTAGAATGCTTATAGGGTACAAACAAATCCAGACACTTCATCAGTGCAGTCCTAACAAAGGCATAAATGAAACAAAGTAAATTATCTGGCAAGAGCAATAGCAAAATAATCCCAAAGCAATTTTTCAGAGCTTTTTAGCTCTATATTTATTTTAGTCAAAAGTCTAAGTATTCCCTACTTTTGGTTTTGCTCTTTTTCAAACTACTGCTGAACAATACCTTTGAGTTTACTGCAGCTGGTTTTTATTCGAAATTATACATTGCAAAATAACTGGAGTAAATATATACGCCAGTGAAATAATATAAAAAAGTTTTGTTTCCTGCAGTGTCACCAATCCTGCAAGTGGAAAACATTGCAACACTCTTGAATGCTGAGATCATGCCTACAGAAAAACTGCTCCAAAATGAAAATAAACAAGACTCACAAATTTCCAGAAAACGCAGATGCAATTTCAGGTCTGTAATTTTGCCTGATCTAACAGTAATGACCACATACTGAATTCTTATAAGCTTGTGTTTTCAAGCAGGCTTTAAAGTTTGCCCTACTATAAAAACAAACGTACCAAGATATAAGGTGGGACAAATATTGCAGTAAAGGGATTTGAAACCAAGAGCAGGAGTTTGAGAGAGAGAGAGCACACGGACAGGATTTGAACAAAGCACAGAGAAAGCAGCTTGGGGGGATATGTAAGAGGTAACAGATCTCAGTTCCTGGCTCCTATGGATTTTTAAATTCAGCAAGAGCCAGGGGTTTCTGTCTTGCACTGAGGAAAGATATCACTGACCAGTTGACTGGCAGCATCTTCCAGCTCTCTGTTTTTCTCTGGTGTAACTAACCTCTACCTTCCAGGTGGGGAAGAAAAAGAAAAAAAAAAAGTGCACTCATCTCGAAATAGCTTTGCCTCAAAATAAAAAGCACTGTAAACATTCCTGTATTACTTTTTAATCTTCTGGTGCTATTTTACCAGTTCTATTAACAAAACGGATATACAGATATACTTTGGATAAAACTTACAAAGTAAACTAACTAAAGTAACTGAAAGGGTGCAAGTTAAGAATTTTTAATTCTTCCAGTGAGATCAAGTTAGGCTGTGTTACCTTACTATGGGATAAGAGCTTGATCACAGTTTCTGAAAGCCACTGTGACAACTCACAGCAACTTACTGTAAACTGACAGTATCTCAGTCTTTGAGAACTGAGTAGCTGCTGTACATGGGTCTCATTTGATATGTCTCTTTATAGAGAAGCTAATAATTTTGGTAAATATAATTCAATGTAAAACTTTCAGAAGAACTTGGGTGACTGAGTGAATAATCCAAGCCAGCTTATTCTAGCAGCAGCAAGTCAGGATAGAGACAGGAACTGTGACAGGGTTTTCTGAACTGTTACGGCTCATGCTTTAACTGCTGAAACTGCTCTCAGGTCAGGTACAAAGTTAACACCAGCACAAGTAAACACTCCTGTTCACTCAAGCAGTGATATTAGTGCAAAATCTAGTATAAATTATCAATTCTACTGTTGCCTGGCATATGAACTTATTCTGTCTGTTAACTGAAAAATTCTGCACGGATGTATTTCAATTCAAGTCCGTTTTTTGTTCTAATGATAGCTCTAGTTAAACTGGTGCAATTTCAAATACAGACCAAGAGCAAAAAAAGAATGGACAGCTGAGAGAAAAAGAGACAAAAACAAAGACAGGGAAAGGTCTAGCCAGGGAAACAAAAATACTCCATCCTGCCAGGAACACTGCCTCGAGCTTCCAGACAGGAAACACTGCTTCCAGAAAAACCATTGGCGTCAGGAAATGGCAGGAGTACCACAAAACGTATCTCACAGATGAATCTGATGTAGAGCTAAAGAACATTAGAAAAGGAAGGTAAAGACAAACCGACTAGCCATCAGACACTCAGATCTTTGCTTATGAATACATGAAGTGAAAAGTTCAGTCTTACTGATGCTTCTATGGGGGAAAGAATCAGTGGAAAGGATTCTTCCAGTCCCACTGAAAATAAATAAATTGGAAAAGACCACGCTGAAAAGATAGAGCCCACTCAGCATAGTCGGGGCAAGAGAAGGGGAATGATCTAGCAGCCTTTACACACAGACTCCCCAAGCATTATAAACAGCGTGAACACTAGTTAAAAAGCACAATGCAAGAACAAGCTGAATGCTTGCCATTTAAAAGTACTTCTGATGCTGTACCTATGCTGGAAATACAATATATACCAACAGGAGGAGTTATTCTGCCAGTAAAGTTATTCCACCTACAACAGCATCATACACTATGCCAAAAAATATGCTCTGTCAGCACACAGCAGGATTTAGCCAGGCTGATGTGAGTTTTTCCAAACATTTTTCACTGACAGCAATGCAGTGTAACTGTAACAGACTGGGGACTAAGCAGAGTTTATCTATACAAAAACTGCTATTTCAAAAGGTTAGAAAAGTTAGTGCAAGAACACCTACTCGTGCCTTTAAAGACTTGCTCTTCTGAAACTTCTAGTCCTCACTGTCTCGTTAATGGCACCCGAGCCAGAAGCAACATGTGGGAGTCTGTCTGGTGAATCCCCTGCAAGCCACCGAGCATTAGCCAGAGACCTTACGGTCCTGCGTGTCAGGCGACACTCCAGGTCACACTATGCTGATGAAGCCTTGGCAATGCTGCGACATTCTGGATTGTCTGAATGCTTCACACCAAACTTAAAACAAAAACCAAACAAAAAAACCCAACAAAAAACCCCCAAACAAACAAACAAACAAAAATCCCCAAAAACCACCTCAAAGGCTCCCTGCTGTGCTTTAATACATTTAACAGCAGAATACGATTTAAAAAAAAACCCAACAAAAAAACCCCAAACACCACCCCCCCCCCACTGCTTTTCCTCTGCCAGCTGAGCAGTGCTTAGTGGCACACTCTGCGAGCAACTGCTCAACAGAGAAAAATAAGTGTGGGTCAAGAGGTATTTGCACTATTCCATTTACTCCACGACTTTTAAATTAACAAGTTCCACTTCCATTGCCAGGCATCGCACAGGGAGTGTTTCCAAAGTGCAACTCCCCTGGTCTCCTGCTTTTGAGGAGGGGTTACAAAGCCTTTTTCCATAACACTTCCCTCCCCCACCACCCCCCATTTCCACATGCAAACTCACATATTCTAACACATCTTTAAATACACTTTGTTGGATGTTACTTTTTTCCTCCACACAGCATCATCTTAAACAGCTCTTTCTATGCAATTATGGAAACATTAGTTAAGCCCCTTTGTGCAACAGACTGTGACACATCATCCATTTCAAACAATTACAGGCACAACAGAAAAAAAAAAATGAAGCAAGCATAATGCAATTCCTAGAAAAGCTACTGTGCTTATTTTCTCCATTATTTAGAACAGTTAAACACTTCCTAATTATAGTCTCCAAAGAAACCTGTGTTATTTCAGGTTCTGAGGTAAAACCATACTTTGTGGTTTTTAAATAGTAACACTGATATATGCCTTCAACTATTCTCTTTTTTTGTAAAAGTTTTTTTTTTTTTTTTTTAAACCCAACACTAAGTCAGATTTACAAGCTTCCTAGACCACAGGAAAAAAGCTTCCTAGACCTTTGTTAAACTGAATTACTACAGAAGATGCTGCCTCAGGCCAAGAGTACTTGTTAGCTTAAACCTGAGATACAGTCCTCTACGTCAGGATGAATTTTTCCATCTAAAAAAGCAGAGGAAATAATTTGTAAATGCTACAAAAGCTTCTTGTTTATTTTTTAAATCAGCTGCAATCCTCCAGCTTGACTTTGAATCCTGTCACAGTGACACCCACAGTTCTGCTCTGATGGCCTTAAATATAGCCCTCCTGAGCTGTTTCCATCCAGATAAATCTTAGATGAAACAAGTATCTTAAATAGAATCTAACACACAGGCTTTCATATTTATTTCTAAGTCAAAAATACTTGTTTAATCAGCAATAATAAAAGTCAATCCTCTGTTCACCTTAAAAATAAAATACCACTTTCTCTGGCAGATCATAAATTCGCACTGTCTTTAAGCCCTTGCTTTCCTTTTACTTTCAAGTTAACCATTATGAATTTCAAATTGCATTAGGTGATTACCGATTTATTTTCGTTTTGCTTAACTAAACCTAGTGTTAACACTGGAAAAAAAAATTGAGTAATACATGTAGTTTGCTTATAAAAAGTATCTTCACTAAGAACACCAGCAAAGAACTGTAACTGTAATCCCAATTTAAAAAACTAAAAGCAGTATCCTGCAAGCCAAGAGCATAATGCACAAATATTTACAAAATAATCGGAGATGTCTGTAATAAACAAATGGGACAATACATAGTTTGTCAAGTAGGTTTTCTACATACTAAAGCTGTATACTGAGTAGCAGGTTACAAACACCACTCACAATTATTTCCCCCCAACCCCACTCCAGCTCCAAACTCTGCTCCAATTCCAACATGCCGTTATCCACCCCAACCCGAGCGACTGAATGTGAGCAACGCAAAACCTCACCCCAACTTTGCTGACGTCAAAGCTTTCTTGCCAACAGACCTTTTGGAAGTAGTTACATAGCACAACAAAGACTTAATGCAACTCGGAGGCTGGATTCCTGAATCCGAAAACGAATGCATAAGAGCAGGAAGAGGGGGAGGACAAATTCAGTCTGAGTATGGCTGTATCAGGCACAGTCTCTCCACGTGACTGGCTCGTTTTCCAGGCTTCAGGTAAATTCTCTGTATCTGTCAGAGTCAGGAAGAGAATAAAGCAGTGACGGTAAGAGCCGAAGAGGTCAGCTGAAGCAACCAGCTAGGCAGGGACAGGAGAGCAGGCAAGGCAGAGGCACAGCCTGCTGCCCTGCTCACATCCTCCCGGCCGGTCACGGTGTGCAGGAGAGCAGCACAAGCCATCTGCTAGCACACCTTGTGCCTTTGGGTCACACAGCCTGACCCAGACAGAGGAGGGCAGACAGCAGAGCATTTGTTGTTGTCTTTTATATCTTCAAAAACAAAACAGATGCCTCAAGTAAGAAACAGTCATTGGAATTATTCTAAAAGCAGAAACTGCAGCCAAAGCTAATAGTTTTTATACTCTGCAGATCACTTAAGACTAAAGGATTCTTGAAACTGCCTGCAGACACTGGGTCCACAAAGGTGGCTGAATACCTCACACTGGCTATCTGGGGAACAATCAGTAATACTAAAAAGACCTCAGAAATTAACTCAAAAGCTTCCTCTATTCACTCAGCTTTTTACAGCTATCACAAGTCATGTCTGCTCCAATCTAACACCAATAACATTGTGAATTTTTACTCGGAAAGGCAGCATTCACTCTCAGCAAGCCAGACAGACACAAAGGCACGTTCACAAGTGCAACGGCTCACATCACAAATCCTCAAACTTGAGCCTCTAACCCAATAAGCTCACTGCACAAGGACCTTGTGAGCTGTCTTCACACCTTACTCTCAGCTATCCACATACATTTATAATAAAAGGCTCCTCAGTTCTGTCACAGCTTCTACCTGACATACAGTGAGTGCCACATAAAACAGAAGAACCCTCAGAGAGAACAGCCATAGCCGAAACAGATTTAAAACGTGGATTTTATAAACCTGCACACGAACATTCAAGGATAACAACATTTAGCTTCCACTGCCACTTACAATGTCTTGGTTCTTGAACAAAAATCAGTTCCTGGGAGAAAAATGAGCATCTGACAGAGAAACCAGACAATCCAGAGATGATGTTGACATCTGAACGAAAACCAACCCTAAAGAGCTTCAAGTTTCATATTCACAAAGGGCCACGTCTGCATCTAGATAACCTGGTGACACTATCAAACATTACCTGGAGTTAACTGTAGTTTACTAAGAGATCCCATTCCAACTCAGTGGACTGTGATCTGGACAAACCTGTATTTGCATTTGCCATCTCCCAGGAAGGCCAGATCAATACAAAATAGCTGGACACAGTGCCAGCTGCTCTTTGGAAAGCCCAGCTATCACAGCTTCCTTCCCCTCAGCTATAAGGATCACAACACAGGTATAAATCCTAGGCTCTGGTCTCAACCCAGACCTTTCCTCTGGCTATTGAAACAAATTCAAAAAAATGTGGTATGTTTTCTTGGGAGGGTGGGGAGGAGGAAACAGCCAGGGTAAACAAACGGCAAAACTATTTCAAGTTTCAAGAAAGGAGCGTTATCACCAGCCCCATTCCTCAGGCAGCACAGAACTGCCTACAGTGAAGGTGAAACATTTGTGCAAGAGATTCGTTTTTTCCCAAAATCTGTTTTATAATGCAGGATGAAACTTATACAAAATTAATAACTATCCTTGATGACTGTTTTGTATTTGATTTGAAATGTACTTCTCTAACCTTGCTATGCTGCAATATGCCTGTGGTTTCCTTGCTACAGCTAGCATGAGACAAAAATGAATCATACACTGTAACAGTGCCAAAACAGAGAATAAAGCAGGCCCAATCACTGTTATTGAAGAATGAAAGTGCCCTGTGAAAACCTCAGTTGCACATCTGTTTCCATTGTACAAAGGATTAACTTTTTCAGTGATTTTGAAATTCAACAACTTCACAGATAGGCATAAAAAGGCCTATAAAATGTCAAGAAAAGTTCTAGTAGTCTAGAAGTGAGAAATTTTAATCAGATCATTTTAACAAAGTTGTTAAAACACAAAGTTTTCTGATTCAACAGTTATTTAGAAGCTTCAAGTCTGTTATTCAAGAGAGTAGATACTTCCACAAATTTTACTGACTTTGCAAAAAATTGCTAAATTATTACATTTCTGGTATATGTCTGTTTTCAGTAAGGAGGGTTTATAGACTAACCAATTACTCAGCTCTGCATTAAAAAAAAAAACGAAAAACTGTAACTGAAAAGTTATTAAGAAATTAATTCTGAAGTTCTTTTAGCTGCTCTTTTCTTCTTTTTTTCCCCACTCATATCTTTCAAGATCACCATTAACAATAAAGGTATTCACAACAATTCCCTTTCTCTCCTTACTTCTGACCTTTCTGATTTGCAATCCCACTGTTCCGCACACATCCTCAAATCATTCTACTGATTGAAAGCTATCAAACACTGGATTGAAGGACCATAAAGGATTCCTCACTGTTTTAAAGTTGCACACAACTACAGAAGTAGTCTGCTGCAAACTTTTAGCCAGTATTATTAAAGAATACTTCAAAGAGTGAAACTGTTGTCACCCAGCAAATGAAAATCATCACCTTGTCACTCTCAGTTGTGTAGCGGCGAGGAGAGTGCAATGGAACTTAAGGAAGCAGAAAAGCCAACACACATTCAAAAGGATTTTAAGTTCAAAACAGGTAAAGAATACGAACAATAAATGCAAATGAACTAGAACAACAATCTGCCAAGTCAACCCGCATGTCACAACACTGTCTGAACAGGAATTGTTCTGTCTCACTCTGCAAGACTGTCATTATTTACCTATATTAGCAAGCCTTAACTCAAACTGAAATGCGTGCCGAGTGCAGCTTTGAAGTCACTGCTGGTCAGGCTGACATTGTTCCATACTGGGAAGATAACAGCTACATCCAAAAAGCTACTGCTTTATTTAAATTAAATTTTTTATATAACTGGAGCAGTTTATATCTGCCACTCTTCCTCATTAGAGGTTACTGCAGTTTCAGTTAACATTTGCAGCTTTTCAATGGAACAGGAAAGAGTTTCTGTCAGAAACAACAAGTTATTAAAACTTAACAGCTTTCTCTGAGTCCGAGTCAAACCCCTCTCCTTTCCATTTAATGGCCTCCAAATGTCCATTCACAGAATCAGCTCCAGCACCACAATCCTAGAGA
Organism: Antrostomus carolinensis; assembly: GCF_000700745.2. Classification (NCBI taxonomy): domain Eukaryota; kingdom Metazoa; phylum Chordata; class Aves; order Caprimulgiformes; family Caprimulgidae; genus Antrostomus; species Antrostomus carolinensis. The sequence goes on from NW_010286507.1 coordinate 14,908, forward strand.
GGACTATGCTGCTGAGACAGAATAGGGGAGAGGAAGAGAAGGACAGAAGAAATATGAAACAGGTGGAGTGAAAAATAAGCTACCAGAGAAGTCACAAGTGTCTACAACTGGCACACCAATGCAATATTGTTTATTCACTAATTTCACTGCAGCAATACCACTGTGGTATACAAACTACTCCCTACAAAGGGGGAGAGGCTGCAACACAAATTGTTCTCCGGATGGTAAGAAAAAAAAAAAAAAAAAAGTATGAGTTTTTAGAAGTTGCCCTTTTTCCATTAGGTACTCTTTCAGCCTTGTGCAAAATAACTAAGTGATATCTTCTACTCCCTCCTTGAGTTTGCCTTGATAACAAAGAAGGAAATTAACATACAAGTTTGGATCATGCCTGTGTTTCAGCATCTGTGACAACCAGGGTTCCTACTTTAACTTTCTCTTTTAGTAAGGACACCTTTTCTAATTCTTTTAGATTTGTCTAGAGTACCAAGAAAGCAGAGCTACCAAGTCTTTTTCCAGCAACCAGGACAATACAATTTTTGTGTTAAGTAAGAAAATGTTCTTCATGTAGAATCCAGTATTTCCCATAGCGTACTAAACTACATAAAAGTCCAACACAGCCATGCCATACATGGCAGGAATTGCATAGCAAGGCCACCATAATCACATCACAAGTACTAACGCGGTTATAGGAGACACAATCTTGCCCCAATAAATAAGTTATCTGCTTCTGACATACAACATTATCAAATACTCTGTGGCAACCTCTCTTCCCACACCTCTTGAGTGGATGGACTGCAGAGCAGGGACTAGGGGAACAAAGTCCCTCCCGCTGTAAGAGAAGATCAGGTTCACAACCACCTGAGGAACCTGAATATACATAAGTCTATGGGACCTGACGAGATGCATCCCAGAGTCCTGAGGGAACTGGCTGATGCAGTTGTC
>NW_010286507.1:15865-30228 GCF_000700745.2 Antrostomus carolinensis
CCGGGCTGAGGCAGTTAAAAAGCCACTCTCCATGATATTTGAAAAGTCACGGCAGTCAGGTGAGGTCTCTGGTGACTGGAAAAAAGGAAACATTGCACCAGTTTTTAAAAAGGGTAGAAAGGAGGACCCTGGAAACTACCAACCTGTCCACCTCACCTCTGTGCCTGGGAAGATCACGGAACAGATCCTCCTAGAAGCTATGTTAAGGCCCATGGAGGACAGGGAGGGGATTCCAGACAGCCAGCATGGCTGCACCAAGGGCAAGTCTTGCCTGACCAACCTAGTGGCCTTCTGTGATGGAGTGACTACCATCAGTGGACAAGGGAAGAGCTATGGATGTCATCTGTCTGGACTTCTGTAAGGCCTTTGACACATTCCTCCACAACATCCCCCTCTCTAAATTGGAGAGATACGGATTTGAAGGGTGTACTGTTTGGTGGATGGGGAATTGGTTGGATGGTCACATCCAGGGGGGAGTGGTCAATGGCTCGATGTCCAGATGGAAACTGGTGACAAGTGGCATCTCTCAGAGGTCTGTATTGAAACCAGTACTAATTAATATCTTCATCAATGACACAGACAGTGGGATTGAGTGCACTCTCAGCAAGTTTGCTGACGATACCAAGCTGTGTGGTACGGTTGAAATACTTGAGGGATGGGATTCCATCGAGAGGGACCTGGACAAGCTTGAGAGGCAGGTCCGTGTGAACCTCATGAGGTTCCACAAGGCCAAGTGCAAGGTCCTGCATCTGGGTCGGGGCAATCTGCAGTATCAATACAGGCTGGGGGATGAAGGCATTGAGAACAGCCCTGAAGAGAAGCACTCGGGGGTACTGGTGGATGAAAAGCTGGATGTGAACGGTTGAAATACTTGAGGGATGGGATTCCATCGAGAGGGACCTGGACAAGCTTGAGAGGCAGGTCCGTGTGAACCTCATGAGGTTCCACAAGGCCAAGTGCAAGGTCCTGCATCTGGGTCGGGGCAATCTGCAGTATCAATACAGGCTGGGGGATGAAGGCATTGAGAACAGCCCTGAAGAGAAGCACTCGGGGGTACTGGTGGATGAAAAGCTGGATGTGAGCCACCAATGTGTGCTCACAGCCCAGAAGGCCTGGGGATTGGACTAGATGATCTTTCGAGGTCCCTTCCAATCCCTAACATTCTGTGATTCTGTGAAGGCCAATTGTATCCCAGGCTGCATCAAAAGAAGCACAGCCAGCAGGTCAAGGAAGATGATTCTGCCCCTCTACTCCATTCTTGTGAGAACCCACATGGAGTCCTCAACATAAGACAGACGTGGACCTGCTGGAGCAAGTTCAGAGGAGGGTCACAAAAATTATCAGAAGGATTCAAAAAAGGGCAACTTCTAACACCCCCATGTTCTGGGCATGATACTGATGTAGTCACTCCATCATAGAAGGCCACTACAGATTGGTCAGGCAGCACTTGTCCTTGGTAAAGCCATGCTGGCTGTCCTAAATCACCTCTCTGTCCATGTGCCTTAGCATAGCTTCTAGGAGTAATTGTTCCATGATCTTCCCATAAGTCTTCTCTCATGAAGAAAGACTGAAAGAGTTGTGGTTGTTCAGCCATGAGAAGGGTCTGGGGAGACCTTATTGTGGCCTTTCAGTACTTAAAGGGGACCTATAAGAAAGATGGGGACAGACTTTTTAGCAGGGCCTGTAGCAACAGGACAAGAGGTAATGGTTTTAAACTAAAAGAAGGCACATTTAGACTAGATATGAGGAAGAATTTTTTTACAATGAGAGTGATGAAACACTGGAACAGGTTGCCCAGAGAGGTGGTAGATGCTCCATCCCTGGAAGCATTCAAGGTCAGGCTGGACCTGAATGTTTCCAGGGGCTCCGAGCAACCTGATCCAGTTGAAGATGTCCCTGCTCACTGCAGGGGGGTTGGACTAGACGATGACCTTTGAAGGTCCCTTCCAACCCAAACCATTCTATGATTCTATAACAAAGGCACACAAAGCTACACTAAGAACTGTTTGGGTATTTAACATTGCACACTTGAGTGCTCAAAAATTAAGGATACCAGAATGCAAGCTGTCTATAAAAACTCAATTCAGCATCTGCCATCCATCCACGTGATTGTGAAGTTGATGCACTAGAAGGCAAGGTAAACGCTGGTCCAGACTAAGCATGTTACGATGGCTGGATGTGAGTATCTGATCCTCGTCATCACTTTCGGGGACATCAAGACATCTCTTCCCCTGTCCACAACAGAACTCCAACCGCCAGGCTGCTACAGGCAGATATACAGATTAAGTAGGGCCAGTTCCTTCCCACCCAAGCAGCTGGCTGGTTACTACATGTACAGGTAGCGAGTATAGCACCAGGTAGGTGAACTCTGGTGAGAGAAGATGGAAGACTAATGCCGTTTAGATCCCACTTACTGCTCCAGCAGCCATTTCCAGGTCCTTGGAAAAACGGCACCAAGCCAGATAGTATCCTAAGGGCTGGGTCTGGCTTCAGAACTTCGTATAGGATCACACAGACATACTGATTTTTCTGGAGCTGGTCTCACTTGATGGATGGTTGTTTCTTATTTCCCCACTGAATGAGGCCCCATACCTTATGTATTGTACATTTTTTGCTTTATAACATTAAACAACACTGACTTCACAAATACCACACAAGTCCATAAGACATTTTTACCAGACTAATGGCTTCAAAAACCAATCTTTAGAGCACTCCTTTGAAATCTTCATAGTAATTCTGCAATGGAAGATTTTGGGAAACAGAGACCAAGGCTAAAACTGCCACCTGAAATAAGATTAAGATACTGCAGGCTGTGAAAGTTGCAAGGCTGTTTTGTGTCAGTATGGGATTGCACAGGTTCAAAACTTATGCTGAACACTGACAGCAGTGGCCACCTGCAGATCAACACCTGAATGTCTAAAGATGGGCATAGAAAAAGCCAAACACTTAAATACTCTGCAAGGGCCTTGCCCAACACCACATAAACACTACAAATGAGGCTACCACAGGCTCCTCATCCTAGCATTTCCTATCCTAAGTTTATACCGCAGCACACTCCAAACAAACATGGCTGTTGTCTCTAATGATTTCAATGTCAACAGTATTTTTTCTGTTGTTGGAGCATGAGAATGTTCTCTTATACAAATCTTATACAATTTAGTAATGGGTGGACAGCAAATAAGACAACTTAGCTAGTATTAGCTAGAATTAGTTTATCTTCAAAACTTCTACCCCCATAACAGATTTGATTAATATTGGCCCAATGGGTTTCTAAAGAGAGAACCAAACGTAGAAGAATGCCCTCCCTCAAGGAGACTATGATCTGCTGCAGTGCTTTTCAAACTAGGGGTTGTGGAATACATCTCAGTGGAGCAACACAAGAAACTGCATAATAAACCTGTGCTCCTGCAGCACCAGACATGGGGTGGTAGCTTAGAGGGCTATCCAAGACTAAGCTTTATTTAGCCTTCCCATCCCTCCCTCCCCAGGAACCAAACCTACATGACACTGTGCTGGCCCAGATGTTGGCCAATACTTAGCAGGGGTTAAGGATAATACCTGTGAACGGTCTCTTCTTTCCTCCTATCATTTTCTTTTGCAGATGCTCAAGTTTGAGAGCTACAAAAATATACATATGGCAGAAAGAACAATAGTGGGAAATACAAGAAAGCTATAATAAAAAAGAAGGGAGATTTGATCTAAAAAAAGTTTAAAAGTAGCTGTTTTGGTAGTTTGAGCCTTCATCACCCTCAATTTCTCTATTCCAGTATGCAACCTTTTCTTCCTACTCTTCCTCAAGGCATAACACTTATCCCTTTCCCTTCTCCCTCCTCTGTTGCCTTTACCCACCACCTTTTCCTAGACCTCTGCTGAACTGGAGGTAGGCAGCTCCCGCTTTGTCTCAAGCCTCTCAACCTGGCAGAGAGTCATTCCCCCTTCTCACTTGGGTCTCATTACTGACTGGCAGCTAGGAGACAAAATTTAAGTATCTTGCCAATTGCTACAATGGCTGAAAGTCTGGTTGTATGTGAAATATTTGGGAATTTAGGTGCCACATCAATCAGTCTTTAAAGAAAATGCTTGAAACAATTTTCTAATAAATTGCCATTCTTTGCATGTTTTCATAAGGACAGAATAAAAATGGAGTAAGGCTTCTCTTGAAACAAAAATAAATAAATAAATAAAAAGAGACAACCACTGCTGGTTGTTATTACAGCTTCCTCAGAGCAGATGCAAGGGATTATATATTTAAATAATAAGAAGTATTTCCTCTGTGTTCTCAGAAACAGTATTTGGTGGGGGGTGTTTTGTTTGTTTTAACAGCCAAGTTGAGCCACAAAATGTATGTTTCAGACCAACCACATTTTGAATTAAATATAATTAAAATCCTGAATGCCTGTTTTCATAATGTGAAGTATTAAACAATCTTATCTGTCAGTTCCAAGTACTGCATACACACACAGCCATACACTCGTAAAATGATGAATTCTTTGTTGCTTACTTGATGATAGCGGCCCCAGTCAAAACGAATAGCTACCAGGACCATTTGTACTCATCATACACTTAACATATGTGTGTGTCTTTCCTTATATAATGTAAATTCAAAAAACCAAAGCATGAAGAGAAAGGATGCATCACTTATTTTAAAGATAGGAGGTTGAGGCAGACAATGTGACTTGCCAACTCACATAGACAGTGCACAGAACAGCCTGACGACAGAGAGAGGAGAACATCTTATCTCACAATTAGCCTGGGATTGCATGAACGGGCAGCCTACTACATCATCTGAGCTACGAAGCATGAACCTACAGTAACTTCACAACTTGCACTCGTTTGCCTGTTCTCTAATATATGCAGCACACCAGTCCAGTCTCTCATTACCATGGTTACCCTTAAAAACATTTATAAATCCTAGCACCATTTGGAACAGAAATAAAGCATGTTTTTTCCTCCTTTGTACATATCCTCACAGTCTCTCCCTCAAACATCCATAGACTATGCCAGTATAAAAAGATTATGTTTGTCCCTTTTATCCACTGCTCATTTTTACAGTACAACATCCTCCCTATGAATGACATCACTGAAGAAAGAGCCCTTAAATTTTCCTTTGCTCAGCAAAATACACAGTCTGTAATGGTAGCCTGGAGGAATTTAATGCCATTCAAGAGTACACTTTGCTCATCCTTGAAGCACCCACATATCTAGAAGGAAAGACAAATACTTGATTTAAAAAAAGGACAAAAACAGTCCCATAGAACTTAATGACATTTTCCAGTAGTAACTTCATAAACTATTACAGAAAAATGTTGATACTTTTAGATGAAATTTTCTATAGTTAAGCCCCTAATAAAACTTCATCTACACATAGAAAAGCTCACTATACAAAGAACTTGAAAGATTGAAGGCCTTGCTTTTGCTTCTCCAAAGAGACGGAGTCCTCCCTAACTAAGAAATAAACATGTGCAAGACCAAGCCTGCTATACTATCACTCAAACTAATTCTGAAATACAAGATCAAAAAGGGTTTAAATACTAGACTACTACAATCCCAAATTTAATTTAAAAAGCCATTTAAGCAATTACTTCATTTGATCATGTTTTGTAAAAGAAACTGTAAACTTCCAACTGTTTCCTAATTCACAAATTTGTGAATTACAGCATGAACTACAGAGTCATGAAAAAACACCCTGTTGGAAGTGCTTATCTTTTTCCAGGCATTTGCTTGACAGAGATGAGATTTAGCTTTTATGCAAGACATTCTTTCGATACACCTTTAATATATATCATATAAAATCAATTTATATCTTACTCAAACATCATAAATCTTACCAGAACTTACTAAAATGTTACTTTTTTAATATATTTCAAGAGATCAGTAACCATGAGAAAAAACACACTGTCATTTGAATAATAATCAACGTTCCCAACTACCCTCGGAGTTCACCAGAATATAAGAACAGTAGCACTGGATTTCATGAGTAGAGGATCCTGCTTCGGGGGAATGTAAGGCTCCATGGTGCAGAGGAAGGGTGGAGGAAATCTCCCATTGGGCCCATGCCCTAAATACAAACTTTTAACTTGTCAGACTGCTTTCAAATCCAGAAAGTTTATCTCCCTGTCAGTATGTTTTAGCACCTTCTATATTGCCATCCACATAAATATCAAAGCTCTCTCTCAATGCTGTGAATCCCCAAGAAAGTCTATGGTAATGAGCTCAACAGCCTAATGAAACACAGCTCAAAAAAATTTACTGTATTTAATTTGCTACTAATCTTACTGATTATGTTCATATTCTCATATTACGATATGAGAAAAGAAGTTCTAACTTATCCTTATCTTTCTCATATCTGAACAGAATTGACACCTAGAGAGATGTGAAGCAGCACACCTTGGAGCAGCAGGGTTAGCCGACAGAGCAAGTGCATGACCAGAGACTGACAGAGGGAAGTACTGTATAAATCATTTCATCATTTACAGCTACACACAGACACTTGTAATACAGTAAATTACATATTTTCTAGATTTACAAACAAACAGTTGAAGGATACTTGTTTCTGCTTTTGTCTGGGCATTAGCAGAAAAACAGGAAATGAATCAGACTGAAATAATAAACCTTGAGAAGAAACACCATGAAATTTTTTTTCCTACATAAGATTCATTCTTTTTTAAAGTGACAGAAACTTCAATAGACAAATTGATATAAAAATCACAATTTTAATGGATAGCAGAGTAACTATGGATTGTTCAGAAAAGGAAGACGATTTTGGTCTTTTCTTTATTATGGTCTATCACAGGTGTCTTCCACAAGCCTTTCTTGATGCATCACATTTTGAGCTGGCTACTGAATAAATGGAATTTAAGCAATCCATATATAAGTGCACTGACTGATGGAACACAGCCAAGATAAGAAAAGACAGGAGGGCTGCCAAATAAACATGAATGCCAAATTACAGTGAACCTTTCATTTTCTTTCCAGCTTCACCACACGACAGGCTTTATCTCAAACAACTCTGGGCCTCCGTTTTACAGAAACGCTGTTGATGCTGCATTTACATTCCACTACGACTTCCTTCAGTTAACTTCAAGAAATAAGATACAATGACAACAACAACAACAAAAATTAACCGTAAGTTCTGAAATCACTTTCCTGTGCAAGTGCAGAATCCTGTCATCTTTCAGCACCATTACTTCTAGACTGTTCTAACTCAATTATTTAAGACAGGTGAAAAATAACCATGTAAAAAAAAAAAAAAAGAGATAGAGAAGCCAACTGTTTAAGAAAATGCCTTTCTGCAAAAAATTAAAATGGCAGTTGAAAGCCAGATTATTTTGACTCAGGATGTCACAGGACATTAAGGCAGCTGTCTAACTGCATATACAGAAAAAGAATACAACCAGGCTATAACCCCAAATAGATACCACACTAATCACCTGAATTTCAACTTTGGACTAAGATATGCCCCCCCCCAATCAAAACTAGTCTACATGGGGAGAAAAAACATCAAAACAGCATCCCGAACAGGTACAGTTTTTGTCTTAATAATAAATTTTACAGCAAACTGACAGCACATTTTTTTTGCATTTGTGAAGCGTTATTAAACTGGTGATAAAACTCCCTTGGAGCGTGCTGGATGTCTTTCGGCTGGCACTGCCACCTGTCTCGGTGATTTAATCCCAGACTGCAAAGCTTTCAGCGCCCACCTGCAGGGGTCAGGAATGACCAGTCTCCCAGTCCCAACCCAGTGCCCAACTTCGGTCCTTTCCTGGCTTGGGCCGGGCAAGGGACTTGGGAATTGGTTTGGTTTTGTTTTAAAGGCGGAGGAGAAATTTTACCTCCTGTCAGTCACGATATCAGCTACAAAAAAACCCAGAAGGGATACAGCAGGAGTATTCCGATACTCTTCGTATTAGTAAGATTTCCACATTCCCCTCTGACAATATACATCATCTAAAATAGCTCACACTTTTTATCAAAATCACTGAATTAAAGAAAAATATCTTGTATTGTAATAGCAACCCAATTATTCAAAATAACTATTTTTACCCTAAATCTTATTTTTCCTCATTTGTTTAAATGCCTCAGAAGTGTATTAATTAACTATAAACTCGTTTGCAACCAAAACTGGCAAGAGGGAAAATTTTTAAACTGATGCTTTTGATGTCAGATGCTTAATTGTATTAGTATACCATTTTTGGTGAGGAATGCAAGCCCCTTCAAATCTAGAACAAGCTCATTAAGAGTGTTAAATCAAACATACAACCTTGAAGTGAAAATTTTATGGCCGTATAAATACACATTAGTATTTCAGTTTTCTAACAAATATTTTCTTAAAAAAACCCAAAACAAACAACAAAAGCTTCCCTAAAATACCAAATACTGGATGGAAAACAATGTACTTTATTATAATGTAAGCATACTAACCTATTCTAACCAATAAAGAAGCTTGTGAAGAAAAGCTTCCTTAAAAAAAAAGAATTAAAGAAGCTTTATTCTAATGAAACAAAGTATATTCTTACCTGGCTATGACAGCAATTTTTTTTTCAATTAATTTAATTATTTTGATGCTATAACATTTAATAATATGCCCTGACTAAAAGCAAGAGGAAGTCAGATCAATTACTGAGTTAGGAAGAACATTTTGTACATAAAACATAGTTCTTGTATTCATATGTAATTCACACCTGGTCTGGCTTCTCAATAAGAATAAAATATTACACTAACCATGGACTTGTTTAACATGGAAAATGTTTCTCTGAATCTACCAGAAAACTGCTCTGAAGTAGAGCTGAACTGATAAAAATACTAGAAACGATGTTATTTCCAGGAGACTACTGAAAGCGCTATATTACAGAGCGTAATATTTAAGGAGCACACTTTAATAAAAAGTTTTTATAACAGACCAAAGGGGGGAAAAGAAAAAAAAAAAGCATTTCACAGAATCACAGAATGTTAGGGATCGGAAGGGACCTCGAAAGATCATCTAGTCCAATCCCCCCTTAGCATTTTAAAAAATGCTAAACGTACGCTTACAAATGCAGCAAGAGTACACACACTCAGCATCCCAAGAGGACGGAGGAAAGCAGTCCCTACAGGTCAGATTTACAGAAGAAATGAATTTTAAAGGAAATTTAAACAAGACAATTTCAGATGCATTCAATACTGTAGTTATAATAAGAACAATGAAAACAAATGAGTATCCAACACTTTTGAACATTTGATCTGTGTGCATATATAAGCTTATTTGAAGATCAGATATCTGCAGGCATCCTAATTAAACAGCCTTTGCCAGTAAAAACTATTATGTTTTAATTATATTCCTTAAGTAATGTCCTGCTTAAGCAGAGCATGAGAACAGATGCTATCTAGTCTATTTTTGGGATACTGTAGGTAAGGAGTCATTGAAGAAGAAAAGACACTGCTCTGAAGCATCACTGGAGAAAAATTTAGCGGTATTGCCTCTTCTCATCCAGGGAGCTCATCTCCAAGGAGAACTTTTATTTTTACATCACCATAATAAAGCTATGCAAGAGATGAAAAAAAATCCAGTAAATATTTTCCAGCACTAATTCACAGAATCATAGAACCACTTAGGTTGGCAAAGACCTTTAAGATAATTGAGTGCAACTGTTAAACTAACACTACCAAGTCTATCACTAAACTATGTTCCTAATGTAACCTAATTCAAAGTGTCCTACCTCAGTAGTTATTTTCCTATAGAAGACCCAAGATGAAAATCCCCGTAGATTTACAGGCATGGATTAAAAAAAAAGTAACAAGTTAAGGTATGTTTGGTTTTTATCCATTTGAGAAAGGAAAGTGAAGTTATTTCACTTTTGAAGGAAGTTACGTGAAGTTAGGAGCTTCACTGTTTATTTGAAACCATTTATTTCCTCCTACAGTTCCAAAGAAAATAGTTACACAAATACATTAGAGGAAGCAGGTGTATAATTTCATTGAAAAACTATTTAAGTTTCTTAAAAAGGAACTTTATGTCAGCACAGGAGTTTTCAAACATTTCCTTAAGTTACTTGCTAGAACATATACTTTAATATTTATATTACTACTTTACAAAAGGAAAGCAACCACAGTGTATTATTCCACGGTACTAGCAAGCACTGCTCTATGGTTCTAAGCACAAAATTAAATTATCACAGTGTCAAGAAAAAAACCAATGCCACTTCAAGTTGTAAGTATATGAAGAAAATTCTCCGCATCACTACAATTATATGGTAAAATACCTAGGGACATGACAGTTGCTGTCATACTACACCAGTTGTTTCCAATGTGCCCTTAGTTTTAGTTCAAACTTACTTCCTATTTTATTTTATAAATCAGTTATTACTTAAGTTATAGTAACACCTGGAGTTAAGACTAATTAAGCTACATATAACTTTAAGAAATGTATTTCTGTGGGAAGAAATACATTTACAAAATCCTATTAATGTGCTGTTAGGCGGCTTGCAGATTTTTTTATATTTTAATACAATTTCCTCCAACAATGCACAAAGAAACTTGATGTGGACAGAAACATGGTACACAGGTTCTACAGTAATGTAGGTAGATACAAAGTTATTTCCCTGCATTTTAAGACACTGAATTCTAAAAGGAATGCAATCCAACCTCCCCAGCAAGAGGCTCTGGTATAGAGGGGACCCTATGCTCGGCAAGCTTTGCTACATGGCTTGAGAGTCCTGCAGATGAAGCCCCTACTGAACTGGCTTTAAAGGTATAAATTCGTACAAGTAGCTGTCCATCCTCTCTCTGTTGTGGGTTAATCTACCCTGCAGCAGAAATTCAGAACAGGGCCACCCTCCTCTCTTCAGAGCCAGGTCAGATGTTCAGTTTAAACTGCCTATAAGATGGGTTTAAATCTCCAAATCTGAATGGAAGCAAGGGCATTAATTTCATTATGTTGATGGCTGTAGGTTAGTAAATTGCAAGAGGAGGACATTAATAAACAGGAGGTGGTAACAGATTTAATATTTTAAACCACTGTGGCTACTTGCCGAATTAACCATGTCCTCACAAGAGCAACTAGGCTTTCAAAGTAGCTTGCTACACTATTCTGTGGGACTAACTCCAAAAGGCAGATACCCATCAGACCAGGTACATGCACCACATAAGAGTACAGCAGTCCTACAAAAGGCAGCAGCAGGCTTAAAGCAAGGATGGATATAGCACCTCATGGTTAAACAGCAGATGTTATGGGGGAGGAGAATGTAAGCAGACAGTCAGATTAAGTCAAATGGGAAAAACATAAGCATGCTATTGAAAACAGAAACCAAAGTAATTAGAAGTTAAGTGCATTGTGATTCATCTAATTTTTAGGGTTAAGTCATTTATTTCAAAAGACAATGATTTCTCGTTAAAAGAAAGGCTCGTTAACTCTATTACTGCCTGACACTTCCCACTTCCCAGCATCCTGTTTCCAAATGTGCACAGAATCTTCTCAAGCAAACTGGGCTGAAAAGTTATATACTGAGATCTTCAGCACTCTTTATTTCAATCAAACTACTTAAGCCAGTAACAAATAAAAAAACCAAAGCCCCCAAAAATCCACAGCACTTTAATGAAGCAAGTTATCTTAGGAAAGAAAATAAATCCAAACATTGCAGTATTTTCTCTGAAAAGGTTTAGCACTAGCACACTTTGAGCCTGGAATTTGAATTCTGACCTGTGTATCTAGGATGTACATTTTATCAGCCTTCCAGAAATGTGAATATATATTCACATTGACATATTTTGGGACTGGAAGAAGAAAAATACATGATTCTCAGCAAAAAAAGCATGTATTTTATCTGTTAAATTCTCTCCTGAACTTGAATCAAACTGAATCTTTTCACTTCCAGGTGCACAATATGCTGGGTCAAAGGACCAGAAAATAAAGCTAGGAAGTTGACCTAAGTTGTACTCCAACAACACTGGAAGTGGCAGCTGCCAGAAGGGCGACTGAAGTCTGCACCAAAATAGGAATAGGATGGCTGAACAGAGACTCCATCAGAGAGAAGAATGGAAGAAAAAATGGGGATTGCAGAGTGAGGAGACCAACAGGAGTTGTTCAGGGAAGTAACCTGGAAACTTTAGCACTAGTAACAGAGACAATATATTTCATGAAAAAGCCAGTGAGGCAGGAAAACTGACCAGCTGATCACAAACACTAGAGGAAAAGGACCTGACAACCACAGGGCAAAGATAACAAAGAAACCCTACAAAGAGTAGTTGAACTGGAAACAGAGGGAGGGAGCATCTCCAAATGACAGAAGATAAAGACATCAGATTAGGTATTGAAAAGGGTATGAATTTAGATTGGCTATCTTCCTAACAAAAACTGTAACTGACTACATGTGAAAAGAATTTGGATAAAACACTTAACTATTCGGAAAGTAAAAGGTGCATTGCTGGTGACAAAGAAAAAGCAGGAAAAGCCGCTTGTACTGTCAAAGCACGCCTTCCTCTAGAGCTCATCCTCCACAGGCCAAAGACATCCATAAAACCCTCTGCATAAGCACACAGATCACATTGTCTAGGGCTGATCCCTATGAGCATGAGCATGACAGAGTATTACTGGATACCACTAGCTCAAATAGCAGTGGTCTGCCTAGCGAGTAGCCTCCAAACCTGCTGATATGAATTCCAATTATTATTTTTAACAGCTAGGAAACAGCACATAAACTACATTAGAAATAACTTCAACAAGTAAACAGAATTAAGCCCTGGAGCCTGGAAATGAGTGCCGAAATACATTATTACAACTTAATTGCATGGCTTTTATCCCTTCCCCCACCACAAAATCTTTGCCAGGTTCAGGTTCACATTTACCAGGTCACTATTCAGTATTTTGTTTGTTCTTACTCATTGTGCCCCCAATTCTAAAAAAAACCAAAACAAACTGTATATAATGCTACATAGAAAGCAGGAATCGACTTCCTCATAGGCCACTGCAGAGCACTGATATGTTAGATGAATTAATAGTGCTGAAATAATCAAATATCATATTCATCCCACTGAAGTAGCATAGTCATTATCGCTATTAACAGATACAATATTAAAGCATATGATTAAGGATGGATTTATTTACCAACCTCAGGTGCCTGATCTGAGATAGCCTGAAAGAAATTAAGTTCCTGGGTATGTTACACAGCAAATTATATGTTCAAAGATACCTGCAGTATCAACTGTGTGTACACACACCACTCAACACTCCCCCCCAAACCAAGAAATACCACTGATACCACATAGCCAGGATTCAGATGCCTTCATCAGGCAAGAAGAAAACCTTTTCAGTTTTCTGCTTTATTTGCATTATATCTCCAAACTTACTCAAAGGAACAGCTGCCCTAGAGACTAGGTTTATTGCTGCCCAGCCTAGAAGGACTCCCCAGCAGTCTGGGAAAATGTATTCTGAAAATGCTTCTCCAGGGAAGAAAACGAAACAAAAAAACACAGCTGTAGAATTAAGGACTATAACTTAATAAAAGGTAGGCACAAAAGATGATCAAACTATGGCTAATTCTTCAACCTTAATTCTGGCATTACTTAACATTTGAGAAGTTGACCTGAAACCTTAAAATGAAAATAAACTGCATATAATGGCAGCATCAGTTTTACTTTATTGACATGTGCAATCCTTCACATTACAAAACCAGGGCAAATAAGTCATCTAATTGCTGCAGAAGTCATACCCACCCATTTCTAGTATTTCTAGTGCACTCATTATCATTGTTTCCAAGAAACAAAGTTAAACTGCCAGCATCCTGAAGGCATCTTCCTTGTCTTTACAACAGAGAGACTGAGTTTTTGCATTCTACACACTATTAAAACTTGAGCTATTCTTCACCTACAAAATGCACCATTTTGCAGAATGCCCATTAGAAAATGTAAAGTTACTGCAAGTCCATATCGAGTTAGACAATACTTACTCAAAGCCATACTCCAGTCAACTACTTTGATGACTTGACAGTAATGTCATAACGAAGGCAAATCTAATAACCTCCTTTTTTTGAAGGCAATCAAATCACCAAAACAAGGTTTTACGTTCCTCACCAAATATTTGAAAACAACCGATATTCAGCTAATCGTCTACAGTAATACTGTACAAACAAAGCACTCATTTCAGAGAGATTAATTTTAAAGGTGAGTAGTTCTATCTTCAGAAGGACTGTATTTTACAGCTTCAGTACCTATATTGCTTTTTTACAGATAAAAGCATCAGTCTACTGGGGCTTCCCACAAAATGTTGTCTTTTTGTTCGCTGTACTGCCAGCTGGAAGCTCCATCCTTTTAGAGTTCTCATTTGTTTTCTCACTGAAGACTTTTAGTACAATAAAACTATTCTTCTGCCTCCTCTTAGAGGTGTGATTTTA
>NW_010286507.1:30240-37415 GCF_000700745.2 Antrostomus carolinensis
AGGAACATCAACCACATCAAAAATACATATTCTTTATTATTTTTTACTTTTAACCACCAGAGATGAACAAAATCAATTTTACCAAAGGTTCAAGAGAATCCATCCCACACATACAGCATACCGTGGCTTTATATTAGTTGTGTGTATGCCATTTTCTGTATAATAGCTTTAAAAGACACAGTGCAAAGATCACACAGCTTGTTCAAGATAATTTAAGTTTAAACTGTGACTTAGCAATTATTTGTTACCCCTTGCACCAGAAAGGTAATATTATATGACCTTTGGGATAAGAGAAAGGACATGATTCTATAGTCCTAAAAAAATACAACAGTACCTCACATCTCAAAAACAAAACAGAAAAAAGAAACAATGAAAACACAACCATGTCACTGTCTTTATATTTTACTCAAACACTTCTTGGTCAAGATCCAACCAGGATACTACACTGATTAGGGCAGGGTGTAGGAGGTGCGAATAAACCGTTTTCACTGCTCACTGTTTTAGGGGGAAAGCTGAAAAGCTGCTGGGCAGAACTAAACAGGATGTTTCTATTTCTCAACCCATTCTCCAGTAAACAACACCTCTTTGCAAAGCTTCAATTTAACAGCAAAAGATAAACTTATCTGGCCCATCATACACCTTATCTTCTAACTAAATTAACACTGAAAACAGGGGAGCTTGTTCTTCCTTTCCCAGACAAGCAGGCAGCATGTAATCCTAATAATCTGAATTCTTTCAAGGTAGGATCTTTCTTTTTATTCTCTTTTCATTAGTTAGTTAATCCATTACCTAATTCATCTTGGAATCATCTTTAATTGTTAATAATGGAAAGACTCCTGTGCTGAGCTTACAGGGCTCTCTTCTATTCTTACTCTGTCTGAATTTCTGCCTGGTGTCAGGTCACAGAAGGCAAAGTCTGCTTTTCCACAGCTACGTATCACCCACACAGACAAAGTCTGAACAAAAACATACCACCACATAAAGGGGGGTATTTTAAATAAATAAATAAGGCAACAGCAAATAGGAACAGGAAGGGGAAGAACAAAAGGCGGGGAGGGGGGGAACTAGTTAGGTAGGAACTTAAGGGGGAAAATACTCTTGGTCACTAAATACAGAAATCATAGCTTAAAACCATGGTGTTGTGAAACTAAGAGAAATAGTAAGCACTGCTGTTATGTCGTCCCAGATAAACTTGCACTGACTGCAAAATCTTACATTTCAGGAAAGCAGCAGCCTGGTTTCACAGGCTATAAGCACTAAAGAACCCTTTGCTTAAAAAGGACCTGGAAGTTTGATACCTTCATCTCTGACCCTGAGTAAAAGGGCTCCTGGTCTCCCAAGATGTATTTTTAGCAGTGTCATATAAAGAAAAGCTTGACTCCTTTTTTTGAAAATGCAAAGTCAAACAAAAAAGCGAGTATCAGATACCGCTTTACAGGTAAAATGAAACTGAGAAGGTGGCTGCTCTTTCTTAGGAAACTGAAGCAAGGTCTTCAACTCAGCAAAAAATGAGTAATTTTAAAAGCTTTATACTTGACTGAAGACAGAGGAACACAAAGTCAGAGCACCTCCATCAGGACACACAGTTGAGAAGTCTTTGATAAAAATTATTTTTCCAATACACATTCTAAAAAAAAAAAAAGTCTTTAACCTTGAACACATTTCATCATACAGCCACATTTCTTTGCACTGATGATCACCATATTAGATTGCTTATTACAGAAACACAAAACACAGACCCAAAATAAGATATTTCCCAAAGGCTGACCAGAAGGAAAAGTTTCTCAGCAGGCTTCACCTTTGCCAGTTGGGTGGTCTCACTACAGCCATAATTTAGTCCCATCCAAATGTTCTTCCACTGTTAGATGTTTGAGGGACAACTGGATGTTCCTTACATAAAGCATTTTGATATGAAGGAGAAAAGCCAAACAACATGTTGCAACAACAACCCTCTACCAGTATCTTCACTTATTATATACAGTCCTTGTACAGATGCTCAGTTAATACTTACTGAAACATTTACTGTCAAGGTACAATTAGATCTTGATACAAGGAGCAGCTGCAGCACTGAATATGGGCTGAGTCGATGGCCCCCAATTTTCAGGTCATAAAAAGCCCAAAGCACTCATCAACTATCTAATTTAGATAGAAGAAAAGCCTTTTATTTCCTAAAAAAGGTATAAATGTTTCTTCGGAGACTGAGTTCTGAATGACGATACTGCAGCAGATCTGCCAAAACATCCCACCCCTCATCCAGTTTCACTGAAACACACTGCAAGTTCTGTGCACCATGTACTTTCAGCAAAGGAAATGGATGAGTGATGCATTTAGGCACGACACCACCACTAGTCTTCTCCTCTGGAATGCAAGAGGAATGCATTATGGTGCTAAGAAAGACTCTTATTTGTCTAAGAGCAGACAGTTAACAAGGCTATTTTATATAAATACTTAAAAATAAAAACAAGGTGCACAAGGCACAGCAACACTAGCGCTGTGATGTCATCATATCCAAAACGCTAGCCAACTAAAACCCTCTGTCCCACCTGAACCTCTACAGTTCAGTAAATCCCTTGAGGTGCCAGACCACTTCATACTCCCTACAAACTTTTTCTTTAAAACATACACGAGGTAAATTTGTCTCACCAGACGTCTTACACAGTGCACTACACAGTATAGCTGGAACTGTATTACAGATTAAGCATTTTCAGATAAAAACAGAACTTTATTAACTTCATGTGGCTGGCAGAGCTCAGTTTTATTTGAAAAAACTGATCCTTAACTGAAAAACTTAAAATTTATACTTTTATTTCTTGAGAATATGCAGCATCAGTGAAACTCAATAAGAACAAAGCAACACGATTCTTACTGCAGACAGTTTATCCAGAGTTAGTTCTCTTGCTGAAGCAGTTCTTCCTTCACTAAATGGAACAACTGAAGGGGACAGCCAGGGGCCTCAATTTAGAATAAGAGCTCTCATCTGCCTTACGGAAGCAGCTAAAGGACCTATGGAAAAATGTTTGTTTAACAGTAATTTGTCTCAACTATAAATGGAAACAGAACAGAACTGACATAGTCCCACAATGACAGTTGGTGCTGAACAATAACAGGATACTTGCATTAACAGAGTTGTGCTCTACTTAGGAAGCAAAAACAAGAGACTATAGCAACTTGAATTGGTACAAACATTTCTCTCTGCAAGATGCCCTTCAAACATCTCGCTGAAGACATCATTAGGGGACATGTTGGCCTCTAAAGAGAGGAAGTTTTAATGCCTGAGGAAACACCTGTGTATACGTAATTTTTATTTAAGCTCATTTAATTAGGTCTCTTTGCTAAGTTGCTTCAGGTTAAAGCACCTCTCATATCACCTTTCCAGAGTGGTGCAGTATATCTAGATGTGAAGTGAACCTGTTCAAAACTTGTCATTCAGAAAAAAAAAATAAAAATCTACAGCTATTCTCATCTTGTAAATGGCAATTACAGTTGCAGTGTTCTGGCTATCTGTCTAACAGGATTCTAATAGTCACCCAGGAGGTGACTGACTTCAATCCACAGTGAGAAAGCCAAAGAAATACAAGAGTGAAAAAGCCCACAGTAATCTTTCCATTCCAAAAAAGTAACCTAAATGATAGAACACCTAGGTTGCCTTATTCCATGGATAAACCCCAGGGCAGGGTTAATTCTTCTTAGAAGTATGCCACGACTTCCACGGAAGTGAAGCAAAACAGACAGTCAGGCTCTCCTCAATTGCCTTAATGAGGAAAGATCTAAGGGTGGTATCACAAATGATATTTCACACCTCAGCTGTGGGGCTTTTCTTCCTTCTCTGAATTCTACTGTCTTTGAAGAACTCAAAGACTGTTCTAACTCTGGTATAATACACGCTCACAACAGGATGAAAACTTCTCGTAGAGGCCTGTAATATTCTAGTCCCACATAACATTGACAGTTATCTTTAGATATCCATTGCTTTGTTTTGGATCTTTGAGTCAGTACCTGCACTAAGAGGAAAAAAAAGAAAAAACAAGCAACCCATGCCAGAGAAGGACTAGCAATCAAAATCAAGGTAAAACACACTTCTGCAGTGCCTGAGAATTGCCAGAAATGTACATGAAACAACCAGAAGAAGACTAAGCCACCTTATGACTCAGATGAGCAAAGTCTCCTCTCATCAGCTAATAAATAACCTTACAAGATCTGGGATAAGGAGGTGAACATTAGTTTACAGAAGTTTGGAACAAAGCTGCCAAGCTGTAAATATCAGCAATAGGCCAAATACCTACTTATACAAAAACATCACAAAGCACTAAGAAATAAAATATATAGAGTGCAAGAGGAAATCTTCTAAAGTAACTTTCAAGTAAATATTTAAGACTGAAATTCTACTCTTTAGTTCAAACTCACAGTTGTTTATTTGGACTTCTACAGAACACACGCTATCTAACCTCTACACAAGACAAAAAGCTCTCAATTTTTCCTGAAAGATTATTTCACTGAAGATATGAAAGACAGTAATAGAAATAAACTAAGATTAGAATAAATCATGGACAGAACTTCCACTTCAGAGAATAATAAATAAATAAATAAAAAATTTCTACACTGTAACGCTACTAAAAACAACCAGTTCTTTAAGACTCAATTTAACTTTTTACCTTCTTGGTGAAAGTCAACCTCTAGGTACAGTTCAAATGCTTTTAGCAACATAAGATCAAACACCATTCTCAGTATCTTGAAGCTGTGTTAGGCATATCAATTCATTCAACTACACATCTTCCATCAGTTAACACAAAAGGGACAACAGAAACTTAGAGCTAAAACAAATGTAAAAAACAGAAAAATCCAAAATCAACTTCTTTATGGATAAGTCAGTGCTACAATGAATTTTATTAGTTCTTCAAAAAGTCTTTGCTGACCCTAAGAAAGAATCAGACTGACTCACAACTCAGCTATAAACCAGAAAACACACTAAGAGTAGAGCCCAAAACATGTATCCATCAACTCGCTCTAGTCAGGTATTAAAATTTATTCTGCTTGGCTGGTATGTGGTGTTTACGTACAATTCACAAAACAGATCACAGAGCTAATTATGGATGTCTGACCATGGGTCAGAGTAAACTGACCCCATAATGGAGACCACAAGCTTGGCTTCAGGCCATCAGAGGACAGTGGTGCAGAATAGTATAGTTGTACTTCAGAGTTCAAAGACCTTTCTCTTAGTGCTCCCAAACTAGGATTCAGAAGTCCTGTGAAAAGACTTGGGCATCCTACTTTTCCATTCCCTGGAAAGGAAAGGGGGTCTAGGAGGGGGAATCTTTGTGAGGAATACTTTAATAAGACTAAGTAAGGATCAAAAAGGCCCAAGTAAACAGAAAAAAGCCAAACCGGACTGGTTAGGAAGAATCACCTACCACCGAAAAAAATACAGTCCAAAGTTTTTGTCATGGGCAGCTGTAGCCAAATGCTGTTAATTAATAATAGGAAAAAGAAGTATACACATTTTCCATCACAAAAGATTCTACCCAGCTGCCAAAAGAGTTCAAGGGCTTGTGCTTTTTCACAGGTTGATAATATTCACATAAAGCAAGTTTTCCTAATGCATATATTAATGCTAATTGGGAATCCCATAGCTAAGGGAGTTTTAATGATTCATTCACTAATGGAGAGACCAGGATTTGTACACACTACAAAGGTAAACAAATACATCTGTCCAGCATCTTCCTTTCTCCTGAGCCTCTGTTAGCATAATGAATCAAAATCTGATGACTCCTCTGTGTCATTTTTTTGGCAGATTTAAGGGGAAGGAGAAAAAGGAAAACCACACATACACATTTCAACTCCTTTTAGAAATTATGATCTGATGTCCTCAAAAATAGCTGACAACATAAACATAACAGCTAGAATTCAGCATTTTAGAAATTTTATAAATGCTGAATTGTATAAAGCACAGTTGAAACTCTGATGTGCTTCGAGAAACATGCATATAGAAGAGTTACGCATATGTAAGTCTTATACTGAACTCATTTTTAAGAGCAGCATTATCACTATTATGCAAAAGTGAAACTTTCATTTTCCGGACCAAATAGGCCTACTTCACATGCAATTTAAAAATAAAGTGCTTTCTCAGCTTTCCATGAGCTTCAAGTAGAAGCATTTAAATGTTTACAGTTAAATAATGGTAAGATTTTGGAAACTGTTAAGTAATGTTACACAGTCATCACTTCTAAGCATGCAAGTGAATTCTGTTAAATGGGCAATTCAGAATTTATATTTTAGTTTATCCTGGATATTAAACTGAAAACCTTCTTTTCCAGTGAACTTAGTGCAAACCATGTAATCAGATACTGAAATATGTTCTTTGGCTGACAAAAAAAAGGAGTTATTAAAAAAAAAGACTTTGAAGGAAAAAAAAAATTTAAAAAGGAAATTATGATTAGTTCTGTCTACAGAATTAAATCCTGCAAGACCCATTTCCAAAACTGCCCTTTTCTTTTTAAAAATAATGCTGGCCTAGATGACAACTGAGATAAAGCCCTAATCGGTACCAAAGCCAACTACAGTACTTTAACAGAAACAAGATTTGTTGTGCTCCTCACAGGGGAAGACAGGCACGTTTCCAATAAGCGACCACAAGGGCATGAAGGCTTCAAATTTTGATTTCTCTGCTCAGCAATAACTGCATTCTACTACTGTCCCTTTGGCATATCCCCATAACTCTACTCCACTGCTATCCCTTTGGCAAAGGCCCATTTCTTCCCGTCAGAGAATACCGGAGCAGGAGGGGAAAGGCAGAAGGACACCTCCCCTTTGCCAAACATCACCTCTTCAGCTCGCTTACGTGCACGCTGCTTTCCAGATTGTTACCCATTCCTCCCTTCCCTTCCAAGATGCGCCTGCAGTAGTTGCTGTGTGTATAGTTCCCTGCCAGGTGGAAAACTCCCAGATCTGCAGAAGGAAAACACTCGGCACTTGTCTCCCCATCGCCTTTACAGACGATGGAATATCCCTGGTCACTCGAACCCCGCCACTCGTCCGATTCACCGGATCCGGGGTGACAACAGAGTACGGAGGAAAACGAGAAACTCTGCGGGGGGAAGGCGTGCCAGCCCTGCCCCCGGGGCTGCGCTGAAGGCCCGGGAGTTGCGTGCACCGCTCCCCCCGTGCCCTGCAAGTTCAAG
>NW_010286508.1:0-11487 GCF_000700745.2 Antrostomus carolinensis
ACTGGTGCATGTGGTTATTCCTCCCTAGGTGTAGGACTCTGCACTACTTCACCACATAGTGCTGTGCTCCTTCTGTGTTTTGAACTAACAATACAGGCAGTTTAGGCTTTACTCTGGGGCCAGTGCAGATCAGCACAGTTTGGTGGATTTAAATATGAGTTATGCTGATTTGCACATGCTGGCACTGAGGACGTGATGCAGCAGAGTTCTGGCAGCAGTTTTGCAACTGGATGAGATCAGTCGCAAGGCAGATTCTCACTGCAAAATCCCATCAGTGTTACTTCTCCCTTTGCCTTGTCTTTTAGCTCCGTGATAAAACTTTAACAGAGACTCCAAGATGGATCCAGTGGAAACGGGGGTTACACAGCACCAAGGAGAGCTGTACATTTATTCACTAGAAGGACATGATCTTTCAAATGGTACCTTGACAACAGATCAGACTTATGATGCTAACCCATGACTGGGATTTTCCACTGGTCTTACTTCCCTACAAACTGCAGGTGCGCAGCAGAAAATCAGAAATGGAAGAAACATGAAAGGAAAGATATTTTCACTCCCTCACAAGTAGAAAGAGAATCTTAATTCCCTGGGTCAGGTCCATTCCCACACAAACCCTTCAGATCAATAGAAAAACAGGAATAGGATGATACCTATTTTGCTAATTGCTAAAATGTTAGGAAAGAGAAAATCTCTTCTGCTTGATTCTTTCTCCTGAGATGTGTCATAGTAGCAAAACATTAGTAGCTGATTGTGTTGTTATTATTATACTATCTCTCTAAAAAATAGTCTGTTAGAAATCAGTAACTAAAATAAATATAGTTATAGAAGGACCCATGTAAATTCCCAGTACTTGATTTTCCAATAAATAGGTCTGATTTGTTTACAAGTATCCCTTAATTATTACTCTAAGCATTGACAGCTTATTAATTATATGGATGTTTCACTCTTGGTCTCTGTAACACTGCATTAATAGTGTCCAAAATCTAGTGTCTAAAGTCTAGCATCTAAACCTCTTAGACATTTCTGACAATCTCAACTCAGCTCTTTGTCAGCATGCCCTGAATAAATATCCCTTTCTCTGTCTTTTATCTGTCACAGAAGACTGGGTCAAAGCTATAAAAAAATATTATCTCTTTCTTCCATGACTGAAGACACTTTCTCTTACTGAAGGGTATCAGGAGCCTCTTGATTAACATCAGTGGCATCAGGGTCAGACCCAGGATCTCCGAGTATCAATTTTTTTGCTTGCTGTTATAGTTACCTTGAATTGTTTAGCTATGCACGGACTGTATTCATTAGTCATTTGCATTCATGACAAGGATTAATTCATTAGTTTCTGATGCTGATTTAGATTCATAACTGTTACTTATAATTAATTGCTAATGAAGTCTATTAATGCCTAGTTGGCATTTCTCCCTTCTCTGCTAAATGCCAACAAGTTCTAGCACAGGAAAATGGACTTGTCTTAGACAAGAATTGACTCATTTTGACAAATAAGCCTAAATAGTGCTATTAGCCTTCCAGAGCACAGGATCTTTTCTACTGGAAGCACTGAGCGCTGCTTCATAGAAAGTAAAATCAAGGCTACAAAGAAAGCTTTTTTTGTTTTTCACAGCTGTTTGCAAATACAGTCTCATTTATCCTTCCCCTTAATCTTCCTCCCATAGAGACATACACGAGACACAGGAAGTATCTCTAGTGGATTTGTGCAGTGATAGGGACAGGCAGTGAAGCATCAAGCTAAATTCTGATCTCCGCTGCTTTAAAGACAAACTCTTCTGCTGATGTCAGAGGAGCTATTCCAGATTTGAGCTGGTGTAGCCAACTACTGAAGTAAAGCTTTCCCCATTTCCCTCATACACCAGGCTAACTGCAAAAAGTAGTTGCAGATAGGCACCATGAGCCTGAAAGCAATGCAGTGCACAGACAGAAGGGAACCTTATGAGCCATGTAAACTTTTTGGAGGGCAATTCTCCCTGATATGATGTATCAGTTGAACAGATGAGACACAAAGCAAATGGCATAAATGAATGCATTTTAACTGAGGCAAGGTAGTTCCGTTTTTCTTTCTACCTTGACATTTACCTTGCCACCCTCAGCAGAAGAAACAAAAAAGACAGATCATTACTCCTGAAACATAATGTCATCTTCTTCCAGCCCTGTAACAGGAAGTTATCTCTAGACCTTATCAGGTAGCTACTTTATAGGACCTGCTCTTGCCTTGATTTTGGAAGATTAGACAGTGCACAGAGGTGTGATCAGACAGATGTGAAAAAAAAAAAAGACGCAATGAGCAGGTAGTTGTTCTCTCAATTGCCTGAGTAGAAGATGGAAACACAGTGGGGAACTTATGGATGCTGCAGCAATGCTCACCGTGTCCTCCCAACCTTGTTACAAGTCCTCAGCAGGATGGAGCAGGAAGGGAGAAAGCCAAGACAACAAATACTTTCCCCAAGAATACAGGGGCTCCTTCTGGTGATTCTTCCTTTTTTTTTTTTTTTTGTGGGACCACTCTCAAAAGGGGTTCAAGAAGGGGAACTTGCTAAGGAGTCCATTGGGGGACTGGGAACAGAACAGGCACAGAAGGTTGAAAAGCCAGTATAGTGTGAGAGAGCCTTGGGCAGGTGCTCTGAATTTGACATCTCATGGTCTTGATTTCTAGAGAACACTTATTAATTATTCATGCATTTCACAAATTTAAAAATAATCAGAATCACAGAATGTTAGAGATTGGAAGGGACCTCAGGAGATCATCTAGTCCAACCCCTCTGCCAAAGGAGGTACATCTAGAAGCAGGTTACACAGGATCGCATCCAGGCAGGTTTTGAACATCTCCAGAGAAGGAGACTCCACAACCTCTCTGGGCAACCTGTCCCAGTGCTCTGGCACCTTCTAAGTAAAGAAGTTTTTCCTCATCTTCAGATGGAGCTTCCTGTGTTCCAACTTTTGCCCGTTGCCCCTTGTCCTGTCACTGGGCACCACTGAAATGAACCTGGCCCCATCCTCTTGACATCTGCCCCTTATGAATTTATAAGCATTAATAAGATCCCCTCTCAGTCTTCTCTCCTCCAGTCTAAACAGATCCAGGTCTCTCGGCCTTTCCTCTTAAGAGAAATGCTCCAAACCCCTTATCATCTTTGTAGCCCTGCACTGGACCCTCTCCAGTAATTCCCTGTCATTTTTGAACTGAGGAGCCCAGATCTGCACACAGTATTCCAGATGTGGCCTCACTAGGGCACGGTAAGGAAGGAGGTTAACTTCCCTCAACCTGCTGGCCACACTCTTCTTAATGTACCCCAGGATGCCATTGGCCTTCCTGGCCACAAGGGCACTTTGCTGGTTCCTGGTTAACCTCCTGTCCACCAGGACTCCCAGGACATGATCCATGGAGCTGCTTTCCAGGAGGTCAACCCCCACCCTGTACAGGTGCATGGAGTTATTCCCCCCTAGGTGCAGGACTCTAAACTTGCATTTGTCAAACTCCATTAAGTTCCTTTCCACTCAACTCTCCAGCCTGTCCAGGTCTCGCTGGATGGCAGCACAGCCTTCTGGTGTAGCAGCCATTCCTCCCAGTTCAGTGTCATCCGCAAACTTGCTGAGGGTACACACAGTCCCTTCATCCAGGTCGTTGATGAAGATGTTAAAAAAGACTGGACCCAGTACTGACCCCTGGAGAACACCACTAACTACAAGCTTCCAACTAGGAGAATAATCAGAAGAATCTACTAATTCCAGTACTTTATAAAAGCTCCTTTCAAATGAGACAACCAACAGCTTTATGTAACAAATACTGTATGCTGGTTAACATTAGATATTGACTAATCACAGAATCACAGAATGTTAGGGATTGGAAGGGACCTCAAAAGATCATCTAGTCCAGTCCCCCTGCCAGAGCAGGAAAAAAGAATGCTTTAAACTGAGATAATAATAATAATAATGACTAATGCTTTAAACTGAGATATCAGCATGCCTAAAATCATTCAGGGGAATTTCAAAGCAAAAACTGACTACAGCAAACCTAAAGCACGTTAAGACAGTGGCAAATGACCTGCAAAAGGTAGTTTCCCAAACCAGTGGGAAAGCACAATGTTTATTTATTACCATATACAGGTACATGTCTTTTGCATTTTTATGCTATAGCTTCCTAACCCTTCTAATCATAAATGCCCTTATGGGCTCAGATATTTTGTTTCTGCTTAGCTCAACTGTGTACAGAACCTTAACAAGATCCCAATATATGGTATTTCTTGATGCATTTCTCAAACTTGTTATTAATAAAAACTCACTGATACATCCACTGATGATATGAAACTCCAAGGGTGGTGTGTAACTGTTGTTACCTACTCTTTTGCCCCCAGTATCCCCAGATTTCATTCTGTTTATCACCATGTCTGAATAGTTCTGTTTTAATGTCATCAACAGTTAATTAAAAACTTAAAATGGAAAGGTAAAGGGAAAATGGAAAGGCAAGTGAAAAAGAAGAAGCTCCAGGACTAGAGAGATGGGGTGTGTATTCCCAGTAAACACAAAAGACACTTGGCTGAGGATAATGCACTCTGCTGGTGAAGATCAGTGATGTGTAGCTGAATACTATTAGCTGTAACTGTCAGTTCATCTTGAATGTATGGGTAGATCATGTAGCTTGTTAGGTAAAGAAAAGGTCTGTAACCTCCACCTGGAGGCTGACACAAAGTCTAATGTTTGGTATTCCAAGGGGACATGTTATATGAAAGCTATGTTGACTGTCAGTGAGTAAATAAGACTCATACATGGAGAACAAACTGCAGAGACCATAGAGAAGAACTGCATGTCCAATATCCACTGATCAGTGCTCTGTTTTGGCATATTTTCTTCCATCATTAGCTATGAAAGGTCAGATGGCAGGCTGGAAAGTCCTAAATTGTGGTTGACCTTCAGTCGAGGTCCCTTCCAATCCCTAACATTCTGTGATTCTGTCATTCAGTTATAAATCACATCCTCCATGAGTGCTGGAAGATCTAGGATTAGACCTTTACTAGCAACATGACCATGAACCAAAATTCAGTGGAAGTTTGCACTGCTTTCAACAAATTTTGGATCAAATGCCATGTAAACTTAAGAAGTATACACATGTAGTGGGTTCTACCCACAATTTTACAAATGCCTCAGCACTGGGCAGTTTAGCCTGCTAGGCTATTTCACTATTTAAAAGTACTGCTAAAACAACAACAGATTTCCCTCATTGTCTGCTGCATTCTTATCATGGGTTAATAACACACATTGATTGTCGAAAGAAAAATAACAAAACTGTGTTTTGGCAACAGCAAGACTGACAAAACATAAATAAGAGAAGCAGAAAATAATCAAACCAATGAATATTTCTTCATAGCAATTTTGTATGAAGAAACATCAGTACTACTTAGGACTCATGGATTATAATTAAATATAGCATTAATATTCAGTACAGTTTTAAAAAATGAATGCAATTAGAAGCTGATATATTAAGAAAAAATACCTAATCTCATGATACATGTTACGACTCTGCTGTATTTCAAATATATAAAATAAAAATGAAGGCAACTTATTCATAGAGTGTGCTCCATTCACTCATGAACCAAAATTGCCTCTGGATTTACAAATATCTAGTTAAGTATAACACTAATTAATTCAATGTGTTCCATGATTAAAGGCCATCCTTGTAAATGTAGTTTCTAGTTAACATTCTTCCCAGCTGTTTCCTTGTCAGGTTCTACTTTTAAAATTATTAAAATCTAAATTATTGAAGTTCTTTCTGATTTTATTTATTATCAGCATTTGTATTTATTCTGTACAGTTCTTTACTTTTTTTGGTTTTAGTATTTGAAGTCAGTTCTGAAGGTAATTTCTCCCTGAAAAATTCAATGGCAAAGCCAGCTGAAATTGGACTTCTCTCACAGGAGAGGTACTCTCATTCCACACTCTAATTTGCAGTATCTTATGATTTCTCTCATCTAAATTACCTTTGTGCTGACAGTTTTAATACTTGTGGGTTTTGCTCATAGGTAATTTGGGGACGTAATTTTGAGGGAAATCTACTTAGCCAGTTCAGTTATTCACATATGATTGTAACATATATTACTCTACTTATTTTTTGGGTGCTCGAACACACACACACACACACACACACACACACGCACACACACAGAGTCAGGCACTCTTATGCATCTATACGCTCTAATGGATGCACATGTTTCCAGATAAAAATGTACACTGACTCTCAGTGAAATGGTTTGCACTGAAATACTCAAACATGTCGTTATGGATGACATTTCCAGATGGGCTAAATCATGGTAGTTAACTGCTCTTAATGGAGCTATTTTGGTGCTCTCTTACTGAGACATAGCCCTGTGTTTGCTTCAATAAGGAACATGTGTCTTCCTGGGGTAAGAGAAAAAAAGAAATTAGGATGATGTGAAAATAGCACATTGTAAATGTTCTGGTCGGTGGTTTTCAGCAGTGACTTAAATACACCCTCTAAAAATTTTGTTCTGTCTTCCATACTCTGAAAAGGAATAGAGTAGATGCAAAATCTGCTTCCAAAGAGAGAGGATTTACAAAGCCCCTGAAGAGTGTAAAGCATTGATTGTGGTCTATGACCATGTTGCTCAACCAGCAGCTGGTAACCCACCAGTTAGCTTCATAACAACTGAAGTTGATCTGCCAGATAATGACATTTAATAACAAATCATTATATGACACACACACAGATTTATTTGCTTTCAAATAAGGGAATGTACAAAATGGGGGAGAAAAGGGGTGGTATTCAAAGCATAATCTGCTTTCTGTTCATAAATACAAATGATTGTGGCCACACCTTGCAAGATGGTTCACAGAGTGTTTTTTTCCTAAAATTTTAGTTAGTCTTTGGATTTATTTTTTTGGAGGAATTTGGATAGTCCTTTGCTAATGATAGGCTAAGGTATACACCTTAACTAGTCTTAGTATTACTGGAATAGATCAGAACTTTTAGTCTGATGACTTTGAAGAGGATCAGGGGGATGGAGGAGGAGTGAGATGAAGGGGGAAATGAGGAATTTGCAGCCACTTTCCCAGAACTTTTCTGAAGCATGCTACTCTTTAGCATATATACTTCGAAGTTCAAATCGTTGTGTGAAGTACTGCACCCTTGACTGTTGTGGGAAGCCTGACTGCTGCTTTAAAGAATGTTGCTCCACAGCCTTCTTTGTCCCCCAAAGAACCTATAGAGCCTAGAAAATGAATTTGTCACAGCTCATAAGAACAACTGCTTACTGAAACAGAACAGATGTCTCCAAGTATGATGGGAAAGTGTAACAATATCTCTCCTGTTTTCCAATCACAGCAGAAGTGGAACAGGTACATCTAAGACAAAACATTAAATGACATATATTTTAAAGTGTGGATACAGACTTCTTTTCTGGGGACAGGAGGTCTAGAAAAGATCTGATGGGCAATCAGGTGAATGTGAGATCTCAGAGTAAGCAAAGGTGATTTAGACTGGGGAATAAGAAGTGAAAGCAGGGAGGCTTTATTAATACTGTTTTGGACTGTAGTGGGGAAATGGCTGTAGTATGTTGAGGGTGGTTGTAATACTTGCTATTCAAAGGCAAAAACAGTAGCAGTTTGAGAAGAAAGTCAGTGTGATTAAATGTCCTGTAAATTGTCCTGTAGTATGAAACATGAGAAGAGTAAAAAGGATCTTAAAGTAGGCTGGATTATGATTACAATCTACTAGAAAGTGGAGTAACAGGAGCCAATGGCTGAAAGCTGAAGTTCAGCAAACTCAGAATTCAGGCAGGGTGCACATTTCAGTTTGTGATGACGATTAGATTTGGGACAACTGAACAATTGTTGACAAAGATTTTAAAGTCAAGAGAGATTTTTGTTTTGTTTTGTTTTGTTTTCCTGACAGGTAGGTTCAGGATAAACCAGAAAAGGGTTCAGATAAACTCTTTGACCTATTCTGTGTTCAAGATGAGGCTTTATGGTTGTAACTGCCTGGCAAGCATAATACTGTCTTCTCTCTTCTGACCCATCAATCCTCCTGCCTAACCTGTTGGTTATAAACTGATCATGTCACAGGTACGTTGCTTCTATAGAGTCCTCAACATATCTCTGATGTTACTAGTTGCTGGGAAGGTCTCCCCTCTCATCTACATTCTCCATTTCTCCTGATTTTAAAATGTTTTTACTCCTGCTCTAAGCTAGAAATCCCCTGTGTCTGGTGCATTAATTCTGTGCAGGTACTTGTGTGGTTTTATGCATGCACCACCAGCCTGGATCCTCTCCAAGCCCCAGGAAACAGTGCTATTCCAGCAGTTCACTTTCCATTCTCTGATTCCAATGGAGCAGCTTTCTGTTTCAGGAGGGTCACAATGCAATAGCAGTTGATACAAAAATCAAATCACTGTATTCACCTCTATTGGAAAATTGTTTTTGAAAGTACAATAAACAGCAAAAAAGCATGTCACTACAGAAATATAGCTACACCTTCCTAAACACAAGCAGGGGAATTCTTCAGGCAAGGAAGAACTCTAAACAACATTGGTGTGGATGAGTATAGAATATATATGACAGCAACAGTGGGAGGCATAAATCATCATCAGCTGTATGTGATAATGGATATGTCACAGAAGTGCTGTATATATTATTACAATGGAGTTAAAACCTGATTGCAGCTTTAATACATACCCTTATATGCTGAAAAAAACAAGACTGCTCCATGATTAAATATTGCTTGAAGGAGTAAATGGTAAAAGAGTTGACTTAAAGTCTGGAAGGTGGATGAATATGCAGTTAGTTTGTAAGATCTTTTTTTTTTTTTTTTTTTTTTTCTGTTTTGTCTGTGAATCTAATTCTGGATCTATGGCCAGGTACCATCTGTGGCTCTTTCACACTTTTTTATGTCAAATAAAGCCCAAAAATTTCATTAATATTTATCCTGAGTCTTGTGGACAAGCTCAGAGTCAGGCTCTGAGGCTTCACTGGTCTCCCACACATCTCTTCTTGACGGCCTTCAACTAATTCTTCCCCAGCTTTTCTGTTGCAAGCCCTGTTTGCTCTTTCCAAAATCATATCTTCAAGATGAAGACTTGGGTCCTTCTCTCCTGGAGTAGCCTCTACGGCCACATCTGTATGAGCAAACTAAAAAGAATTGACGCATAGGCCAAAGTACTGTCCCTTGACTGTCCATACTGTTGAATGGTTGGTGAACCTGTAGGAACAGTTTTGGCCTGGGTCAGAAAGTATGGTTTGAAAGACCAAAGGCTGTTTACATGTAGCTGGACAGTTGTGGAGGGCAAGAACATGGTAGTGGTACACGGCTCCAGACACTCTAGTCTCAGGGTCTAAAAAACTTCTGTCACAGTTCCCAACCTGTTTTATTAATTTGTACAGGTGGAGCTCATAAGATTACAACTCATGAAAAAGACAATGGCATTGGTGACATTTTTAAGACAGCATTTTAGAGCATGCAATGACTGGTACAGTGTATATAAATACATAATCTTATGTATTTGTTTAAGTGTTTGTTTATACTGCATTATTATTTTGTATGTATGTATTGTATTTTATGTGTTCAGATTTCCTTTCTCATACCATTCATTTGTCTGTGCTTTTGATTACATTTAAAGTTTTTATCAAATATGGAACTGAAACAAAATGAAACATAAAAACTTCTGAACTTTACCAAATTAAAATGTTTTTATTCCAGAAGTATGCTTTCAGACTATTTTCATTTTAGAGCAGAAGTAACATTTTTTGTATCTTGTTCTTACTACAAATTCCATTTTCCTCCTTGAAATGTCAGCATTTCCAAAGAAATAGCAATTTCAGTTCATGGCTAGCTGTGCACAATGAGTTTATCAGCTTCTCTGGTTTGCAGAACTTGCTGTGTCATGAACTTGAAGGAATGATATTCTGCTTGGACACACCTCCTATTCAGGATTTTCTTCAGAACAGTGCTGATCTTCAGTGTATTTGAAAAAGTGATACAAGATGAAAAGAAAATCCAGACTTTTGGAAGAAAAGAGATCCCCTCAGGAACTCTTTGTCAAAACCCATAACCATGACCTTTCCTCTGCCAAGACAATCTTACTGTGAAAGGCTTTGAGAATTACCCATTGCTGTAGAGATTTGCTATCCCTTGTGCAGTTTTGGATAATAGCTGAAATAAAGACATGTAGGTATTTTCTTCGTGTGTTTTCTTCTTTCTAGACATGATCTGGAATTTGCTATTAAACCATCATCCTATTACTAGCCTCTTCCAGAATCTGTAGACTGAAAACCTGTGTAAGACCAGAGAATAGTCAGGAAACATAGATGACCCTTTACCTTCTTCAAAAGGAAAAGAAAATATTGCTGCAAATTAGTTATCCAACCCATTTCTTTTTTCCAGCTGCTGGGGAAAAAAGTTTAAGGATTGAAATAAACCAAAACTATCCTCTGTAAGCAGCACAGACCAAGAACTGTTACTACAGAATTAATATTCATAAGGAAAATTACAGGCTGTGGATGCCAAGTTTCAAATCTTCAGCATGCAGCAGTAAGAAGAAATCCTGCCATAAGTCAGAGCAAACTCAAGGTCAACAGCCTGAAATTCTGTCTATGTCCAGAAATGCAACCTGTAAAAGTTCTGTTAAACGTGCTGTACATACCAACTTAAAAACTAACACTCATATAAAACTAGGACAAGAATGTATTTCCAAAGACTTTTTGTCTCAAGGTTTGTACCTCAAGTGTGAATGAATGCACACCCTGTTCATTACGAATGTAAGAACTGTACCCAGAATTTATAGAAATTTCTAAAGGATGATCCAGCACCACAAAAATTCAAAGAAGTATTCTGATGTTTAGGGTAAAAACCTGACTTTGGTGCAATCAGTGAAGTTCTGACAACATCAGGAAAGGATCCAACATTTCATGCCTTGCTTGTTTTTCAGAAGTATGTATTTTCTTAAAATCTTTCCATACTGTTCTCTGAAAATACCAATAAACTTCTACCAGTTTCATTGTGCTTAATAGGCAGCAACAGGACAGATTACTAAAACAGTTGGTAAGAAACAATTTATAAGAATATTTGTATATATTTTTCTAGGTCCAACCCTTCTCTGTCCCCACTTTTTGATACTGTACTTTCTTGATTTTGAGAAGTGCTTAATGAATCACTGGTTAATATTAACAGCAGCAAACGTTGTTCTTTTGGAAGGGACCCATTACCATTCCAGCTTCCAGCTTTGTGATTCCAAAGAGAATTATGATAGTAAAGGCATCCTTTACTGGCCTGCAAGAGAGGGAGAGAAAGACTGCCTAATTCTCATTCACAATAAGTCCTTTCACACCAAAAGAAGGAGATGGAATAGGATGCTTTGAGGCCTAAGAAGAAAAGGATTAAATAATTAACTATGTAACAAAAATAAAAAGAGTAAAGAAAGGAGAAACTGATGAAAAGAAGCATAGTCAAGTGGAATACTACCATGAGGTCTCAGGGAA
>NW_010286508.1:11503-108496 GCF_000700745.2 Antrostomus carolinensis
GATAATCTAATTTTCCCTTTCCATACATGGCTGACCCTTTTTTCATATACCATATCTTCTCATAGGGCATTCTTGAGATGAGCTGTCTTAAAATAGAGGTCTTGCTGCCTTAGCAGCATAAATTATCTTTGAGACTTACTTGTGTGGCCTGTGAAGTGATGACTGAGCTTGCAATAAGTAACAGGGCATGGAATTATGATTTACAAGGAGCCTACAAGCCCTCTGGTTCCTATGTTGGTACCTCAAGTAGGAAAAATATGTAAGAAGGGGGAAAAGAATATAGGAAAACTCCTGCACTTTACAGGGCCACCAACTCAGAGGCAGAAACAGCAGAAATAAATTAGAAAAGGAAGCCAAACTCTTCCATGAAGGAAAGAAGAGGAATTATTAACAAAAAGTGACTGGACATCCACCAAGGTAAAAGCTGTGCCACCTGTTCATATTTCCCCCTGCCTCTCAGTGCTACAGGAAGAGCAGCGACATTAAATGAAGCCCAGGAGGACAGGAGCATTCTGCTTCTTGGACCACTGATGTTACTTCTGTGCTGGGTGAACACACACCAACCCATCACCTGGGACTGCAAACAGATATCCTGTAATGTGCTTCCAACTCAGCTGGTGAAAAAGACAGAAGGAGTTGTTGTTGGGGTGAAGGGGGAAAGTTTTGGGAAATCTAAACACTGTTCAAGTCCAGGATGTAACAGTCAAGGAAAAATGTCAAATGACAAGCAGACTCTTTCTCTCATTACCAGGAGGTCACATCTCTCTATTCATCTCCTAGATTTCTCTATTAAATCATTCTGATATTTACCTGCATTTCTGTGTTGCTTATTTTGGTTGATATTATGATTAAAAAGTAAAAAAAAAAAATAAAAAGAAAGATAACACTCCAACTCCTCAGCATGTTGCACTACTGCAGAAATTGAAAAATGCTTCAAAGGTCCCCAGAGCTATGCTACTGCTGAAAAACGGACTACCTATTGCATATTTTATAAATCCAGCAACATACACTGGATGATGTATTTCTTTTGCAAAACAAAATGAAAAGGGGCAGAAATTGGAGAGCAGCTTGAGTTTGGTGGAATAGATCAAGAAGCAAAAGAATGCCCATGGAAGCAATGATGAAGTTGAGTCTCTTAAATACTCATTTACAGTCATTCATCTCTGGCACAAGATGTGAGCTATTATTTTAGGTGTCAGGTGTAAACCGAAATGCTGGGTCTGTATGCATCTTATGTGAGCAGAATACACACGCTGGTGAGCATCTCCTTGCATCTACACAAATCCAGTTCCCCAAAGCATGTAGTTCAGAGTGGATACAGAATGACACAAATTCTCCATCATTATTTGTATTTTAATTGAAGCCAAGATACAGAGAATTTATATTTTTTTACCTCTAGAGAGAGAGCTTTGGTGGGCTTGAACTTATATTTTTCTGTTAACAATTTTGAAAGAATAAAACTATTTTTAAAATTTTGTTTCCATCAAAGTCTCTTCCCCACCATCCCCCCTGTCCTTTCATTTTGGGAGCTTTGTTTTTGGGTTTCTTTCTAAATATAAACTTAAACTTCTTTTGACAAAGTTGCCATAGTAATGACAAAGTTTTCTGATACTTGTGAAAGTTACTTTTCCTAAAGAAAAAAAATCAGTGGCCAGTTTTTGAACAGTTTTTCTGGAATGAAGATCACCTATTATCAGCAAATGTGATATCACTTCAGCAGTGAAATTCCTTAGTCATATTCTGACCTTTTGTCACCCAAACCAGATCAGCTTTCTTTTCTGCTTTGCACAAGGATAAAGCTATTTTGCTGCTTCAGACAACTACTTTTATGGACTTCAAATAAATTATCGAGAAAAAAAAGTAATCTATTGTTATGGACTCAAAATAAGCATTTAGACATTAAGACCTGAAATATTGATTGAACCATATACTTGACTCCTGTTCTAAACACTATATTCTTTTTCTTTCAAGCATACTATGAAATGTTTTGCTGCAGATAAATTATTGTTTATATTCTCTTGCAAGCATTGTTCATAAATATATATATATATATATATATAAAGTCTACTGTTTTTCTGATAGCTGGAATATCAGGAATCAATGGAATTAGTAGCCCTGTATGTGTCTCCAGTATTGAGGCTGTATGACTGGTGTGGACTGGACGGAGGATACAGGTGATCCTTTCCCATCCTCTGTTCCAGCACTGCTATTTCGCTGTGCTGACCCACATGGTAAGCAAAAGTCTCTAGTCTCCAAAGGAAGTAGGAAGATGTATCTCCATTATGCTTCTGGAGGTGCATTAAAATATTTTTGCTGTGTGCATAATTCTACATGAGAAGGCTCAACACTGAATAGGAGCTCTCTATCTGCTAAACTTCCGTGTACCATTGCTCTCACCACCTCTAAAAGCTTCATTGCATGGACAGAAATATGCCGTTGACCAGTAGGATGAAACTTATGTCCATAGGAGACAAAACCCTTCATGGATCAATCACAGCTGAAGCCAGAGCAACAGTTACACCACTTTCATATCTAAACATAACCATTTGTTTTTCTGCTGTCAGTTGTCATGGGACCATTTCCATTTTGTCCATCCCAAAGCCAAATAATCTCCTTTCCAAGGGGAAATAGAACTGACTTGCTTTGACTTAAAAACATGCTTGGGCATCTGACTGATGAGGACCATGAGCAAAAGATATTAACATAGAGAAAAAGATATTAACTCAGGAATGAGAATTTGCTTGTATGAATGAGACTTAAACAATCACATTTATGCAGGAAAACTTTTATCTTTTTGATAAAAATATCAGCCTCTTACAGCTCTTCAAAGACATCTTGGAATTAAAATGGCAGGATGTCTTGTTTATGAAATCAAGTAGAAGGAAAAAGAACAAAAATATGTGAGGGAAAATTATGCCTTTCACAGTCACCTCCAGAACATGTGTTATAACTTGTGTTGAGATTTGCTTTCACACAGTTTTATACACACTTTGAAGCAGATCCTTGTCTGGCGTAAGCTGTTAAATCTCTACTGACTTTAGTGGCATCACAGCAGTCTACAATAGCTACGGATATCTGAGTATTCATGAACTTGCCTTTTCACATATATACAGATATCAAGAGTTTGATTCATTTAATCAGATTTATGTAAAAGTATTTTTTGATAGAGCAGAGAGTTAGCAACACATCGTGCAATGATAGGATACCCAGTATTTTAGATGTCAGAAGGTATCTATTGTGTGTTTTTACCAAATAAAAGGAGTAATGAG
Source organism: Antrostomus carolinensis (assembly GCF_000700745.2). Lineage (NCBI taxonomy): Eukaryota > Metazoa > Chordata > Aves > Caprimulgiformes > Caprimulgidae > Antrostomus > Antrostomus carolinensis. The sequence goes on from NW_010286508.1 coordinate 14,773, forward strand.
ATAAAGAGTATTTTAACAAAACAAATTTATTGTGGTGCAAAATCAAGGGAAAATAGCCTATGGTACCTCTTTGAGAAGTTAACCATTTTTTATTGAGGATTACTTCTCTGCAGCTATAGGTTTGAAGCATTTATCATTTGTTATCTTGGACACTCTGCCTGCAATCTGTGCTTTAGAAATGTATTTCATCACGGAAATGTCCAGCTAAATGGATGGCGTTTCTCAACGCTAAATTTATGGCTCAATAACAATCAGTCTTACCCTATCAGCTTCCAAAGTGTGTATACAATTAATATAAATAAAATGGGAACCCATAATTTCTGGTGTCACAGTGTTCAAAACAGAAAGAAAAATTAAATCAATACTTTCTTTATAGGTAATGAAATTTAGCATATGGCTGTAGGCTGTGCTACTTTCACCTGAACTGATAAAATGCAGGCAGCGCTTTTCTTTCCTGCAAATGAGTAATTTATTCCTGTTTTGGAGATTTAGGGCTGACATCCACACAAAAGCTTACACAAATTAAAGATTTAGGAGTGGTGTTATTAGGAGACTGTTTCACTCTCCAAAACATGCTTATGAAGCCCATTCAGGTTAAGGTTATTCAAAGCCTACAGAACTTTTCTTGTTGTTGCTGTGCTTTATATAAGGCAATGAAATGATCAGGAAGGACATGGTAGGGCCCAAGCAAACAGCAGAGGCCCTGCTCTGCCTCAGTGCTGAAAGGATGGAGAAGTCCAACCATTGCCTCTAAGGACAGCTCAGGTACCAAATGGATCACAGCCTGCCCATTGCAAGAGCAGTTAGATTTCTGAAGATGCTCATATGCAGGACTCAAACACATTTTATAATTATTTTATTTCTCATGGGAAAACAAAACAAAACAAAAAAACAAACAACAAACCCAAACAATCATTGTGCCATGGATCTTATCAGACTATGGATTAGGTCTAATCATATTTTGGAAGTCTTTTCATAAAGGTTTAGGGAGAAACCATCAGAAAGTTTATTACCTAAACACTCCAACTAATGACTCAGTGGTCTGATCTTTAGCCTTTCTATTTTTATACAGATCTGTGTCAGGGAAACAATGTATAGCTGTAAATAAATGCTGTCAACACATTTAGCTGCTTTAAAAAAACCCCAAACAAATCTGAATATGCAACTGCAGGATTATAAAGGATCTACAATCTAGAGAGGGCTTTGTTATGTCTGTTCATTCTTTGGATGTCCAAATATCTGAGTTGCACAGCAAAGCATTTTCTTTTTTCTTTGCTTTTTTCCTTTTTTTAAAGAATAACGATGTGTCAGTTTATCTTGGCAGTATTCCATGTTATTCTGTAATAGATGTCACCTCAATACCTCACCACAAGATCATCTCCAAATGTGATTTCGCCTAATCTATACAGTTCTACAGAGCTGGCATCAATATGAGGTCTTAGTTATAATTACATTGATAAACCTTTTCACCATTCAGCCAATTGATTCTCTGTATTTGTGTCTGCTGCCTTGTTTAGCACGACTTTCTCAATGAAATGTTAATATGCTTCACTAAAACACTGACACTCATAAGTCATAGATGAGGTCATTGAATACACAGTCCAGCATGCAGCATGTATGCTAGAGCAGAATAACTTAATTAAATCCTTCCTCTGAGGATTAAGAGGGTTATTCTGACAGGCTTTTACAAACCTGGACATGCTTTCACGGTGCGGAAGAGTGTGGTGCAGAGACAGGGAGGTGGCAGAGTGGCTCAGGGTGGCATCAGTGTGGTGCAACGTCCCCAGCTGAGCTTGCTGGGAGAGAGCAGGACCTGCAGGCTGCACCACTCCAGGCTGTGCCCAAGGGCTGGCTCAGGGCTCTCCTTGTAACTGAGCTGGGCATAGCAGCAGGTTTGGGCAGTGGGAGCTGTGTGGGAGGAGGCTCAAGGCTGACCATGCTGGGGCAGAGATGCTCAAAAAAAAAAAAAAAAAGGAAAATCAGCAAGAAGTAGATATCAGCAGAAAAAAACCCAATATGCATGAAGCAACAGACAGAAACCATCACACACACAATCCCAAACTTCCCGTGCCCTCACAGAGGGAGTTGGCATGGACTGAATGTAACTGGTGGTGAAAAAAAAGGGAATTAGAACATAGGAAGGGGGAAAGAGAGGTGTTTAATAATAAAGTGTTTGTTTAATTGTTTATGTTGCCTTTTTTCTTTCTCAATACCTGAATGAATGGTCAGAAGTATGTGTTGTCAATAAATTAAATCATACAAAAAAATATTAAGTAAAGATTACCCAAGTCAAGACTGTTTCAACCATAACAGCACCCTGGCTACCGCTAATTTTCCTCACTTCTTGTCTTAGATTGCATGATCAAAATATTCTTTTACTTCTCTACCATATAAAAGATATTTATGAGTTCTTCCTCTTGTAGCCCTCTGTTTAGTCACTTTCTCTTTGCTCTTGCTCCTGCCATGATGCTTTATGCACTGGTTTCTTCCCATGCCTTTTCTTCCTTTCCCATCTCCTGTTGGAGATTTTCTTCTCTTGTCACCAGCAGGGCTACTGCTGAGGTCCAGGCATCTGCTCATCTGTGGCTGTTCAGCATCAGCCAGACTTTCCAGCTTCTCTTTCCAATCTATTACCTAACCCCATTCAGTCTTTATGTTTCTTCTACATACCATGACCAGCCCGTGGCTTCAAGCAGCTTCCCAGTCACATGCTGATCTGGCAGTAGGAAGAAACCTTGACACAGGCAAATACACGTGTAGATAACTGGGTGATGAATGACTTGAGGGCAGCTCCTTAAATGCAAATTTGAAGTGGCTCAAAATAAAAGGGTTAAAACTGCTCAGTTCATCAACATCTGAGTGCATTGGCAGATGAGAATGGCCCTGAAGTAGCCAGATGTAAGTTGATTTCACTGTGATTCATACCAACAAACCCAGAAACAGATACAGAGTCATCACTGGTAAAAGTTTCTGTTGTTGTAACAAACAGTTAGGAGGAATGGTAAAGAATGAAAATGATGGGTTACTAGTACAGAGTTGTCTGAATTGATTGGTAAATATAATGATATATTTCCATGTACTTAAATATAAAAAGATAGATGGTTAAAAAGGGACAGTTAAGCAGGTTCTGGGAAGCAGAGATGCTGCAAAAATCTTTGTATTATCTAAGATAATCAGCTGAATATGATTTTTCTTGGTAGTTTATTAAGCCTGAACACCCTACTAAGTAAGCAGCTCATGTAAACCACGTTAAACACAGAAAGAAAACAGCTGAAAGGATTAATGCTCTTCTTCCATGTGTAAACAGAATAATATTAATCAAGAATAGAAAGGTCATATCACCTCTGCAAGTGCACTGAAGGGATTACTGATATGACACCATTTTCTGTTCTGGAGTTTAATGAATCTCTGAATCTATAAATCTGAGTGATTTTCCTTCTCTAGCCTTGTTACACAGAATCTACACAGACTGCATAGTGCTGCTCCTCTAGGCCCTAGCTATCCTTCCTTTCCACTACATCAGTCCTAATGTTCTTGCCTGGCAGTGAGCATCTAGAGTTATGCCTGATCCCCTTGTGCTGAAGTGTGAGAACAATCAGAATAATTGTGCTTAGGTCTGTAATTAAGACAGCCATTTCTTTATTGTGTTTATTTATTTAGAATAACTGAAATGATGTGACAATAGATTTTAAACTGACCACCCCAAAATCAATCTGATCTGTATCACAATAGGGATCAAGGCTTAGAATTTTCAGTATTTGCAGGATTCAGACTTAGGAGGGCGCTAATTTGTTTAATTTAGTGCCAATGAGGATAATTTCTTTCCACTTCTTGTTGCCAAGTTTTACGGAATCACATTGTGCATCCAGCTGTCTTCATAGGGATCATTGTTTATTATAGTGTTAAGCAGTACTTGGAGACAAAATTTCAGATCCTGACAACTGATGTGTATTTAAAGCAGTGTGTATTATATCTGTGTGTTCAAAATCCCACCTGACAGCTTGGTAATTGCATGTTAGTACAAAGAACGCCCTGTTCAGAAGTATAGTTCTCAGATCTGCTTGTGCAGATATGAATGTGCAGGCTTGTTACCTGCAGACTTCAGGCTGGTCCTCAGATTCTGGAAACATACCTGACAAATTGTTATATTTTCCCAGGCAGAATGCTCTCTTCTCTGGGAGCAATACTTTTTTTATTTCTTGCTCTAACCTTGGGGACAGTACCTTGTTAAAATGAATTCAGTTCAAGAAATCCTGCACTGTAATTTTACCTATACTTTGGGGGAAATGATAATAAAAGCTTGAGTGGTGTCTCAAGGTTCTACTAAGAACATCCTGATAGATACCTATGATGTTCAAGGGATATGAGTGATCTGCATTAATCCAAAAAATTATGTGTGAAATGGAAGAGACAATCTTCCAGATAGAAAGTAACAACTTGTTTGTAGTGAGCTACAAAGCACCTTAAAAATTGCTCCACCTCCTGCTTCTCTAAGTGTAGATTTATCATTAGCATAAAATGAAGATTTTTTTTAATATCAGCAGCATTTTGCATTGTAAGTGTTGGGATGTAATGGGAATTGTGAATTTGGCAGTTGCAGCTAGGGAACATCTCAAGATGTAAAGAACTGCAGACTCTTACACTGAAAGAAGTATGAGAAGCAATGAAAGACAAAGGCAGCAGAGACAGAAGTCACTGCAGTTCTGTGGGGAAGTATAATCTCAATGGGGATTATGCAGATAACTGTGGTAAGATCCTGAAGATACTGAAGTTCAAAGAGTTCTTCAAAGACTCAGCTTTCCCTGTGTCTTTGTGCAAACCTCTACAGAAATGTCTAACCTTTGAAGGTAAACAGGAGTCTACCTTTGTGCTTCAACCATCATTAAAACGCTGAATCACAAAATTGTTTCACAACCTTACTGTGTAAATGTGTGTTTATAAACACGAACTAGTTTGAGCAACTCCTACCACTAATCATGTGTCAAGGAGTTACTGGCAAGTCCATTTTAATTCATGACATCTTACCAAGAGTGGCTTTAAGAAATGTTTTTTCAAACATTGTCTTTTAATTTCTCACTAGCCTAATATACTGCTCCATAGCAATGGTATCATGTACTTTAGCATTTAATAAGTAATCCCACTGTTAAAAAAAACCCACAAAAAACAAACAAAAGAAAACCCTTCCCTCAGCTTCTAACTGAGTGTTTCCTGCATCAGGTAAAAATCCAGGCATTTCATCATAATTCTCTTTGGGATATGGGGAATGGTGGTTAATAATTCCAATTGTCAAATTACAAATCAAGTGCAAGAATAATCCTTATTTCTGTGGATAAGCAAGAAAACACTATTAGTTCAATTTCATGATAGCTACTTGAGGTAAGAATAGTCTACCATGTTTTTCTAGGACTTATGGTGATTAAAACTGTCTCAGACGCTAATACAGTGGTAAAAAATGATAGTAAAATAAAATAAATGGACAAGAAAAATCTAAGTGTGTCCTAACATCAGGAATGAGTAGAATTTATTTAGACATACCCAGTATGCCTCTTCCCTCAGAGAGTCATCATAAAGAATATGGGTAAGTTAATTGGGGAGTATTTGTTGTCTTTTTACTGATTAGTAGTTGTTAGCACACTGAATCAAACAAGTAGCACTTGTTGTTTGGGGCTTTTTTCTTTTTTCTTTTCTTTTTTTTTTTTTTTTTTTTTTTTTTTTTTTTTTTTTTTACTGTCTGAAGCACTGATTAATCCATTGTCATCAAGCTGGCAGATATCTGAATATTCCAAGACTTTGCTATGAAGACGGTCAAAGTAACAAATTTGATCAGGCTAGCTCAAGCAAATATTTGCCAGTGAATGCATTAAATTTATGTATGGTTGTGTGTATTTATGTTTATGGGCTATTTCTATACTAATTGCAGTGGTGAATACATCTGTGTTTTGATGAAGACAAACATTTTAACTAGCAGCTAATTGGGTAAACAAAAGAGATTACCCAAGTAAGCTACTATAGAACATTGGATTGCTCTGTACTGCATTTGCTGGTCTGAGTAGTCTTGTGGTTGCATTTAGTTCTGCTTGTTAAGGAAATAAGTGGTTTAATGGATAATATTCTCTACTTTCAAAATGAAATGAAAAAATATAAAAGGACATCAAAGAGGTTTTGACATCAAAGAGTTATTTATTTATACAAAGCTGCAATGTACCTGCCTTTTTAAGGTTTTGATGCATGTCTCCAATCTCACAAGACTTCTATTGTTTATTGCCTCTTCTCAAGTAAACTTACCTTACATATGGACTTTTCATATTTCTTCTACCTTCCCACATGCTATTCTGGATCATTTCCAGTTCTCTCCTCCACAGCTTCTTTATCCCTGATCCACAACTTCCAGTTTCACCTGCGCTCCTTCTTTCCTGTCCATATCTCATGTAGCTCCACAGCACTTTCTCTCCCTTCTACGACCAAACATTTGCTGTTTGTTTCTCTGTACTCTTTCCACCCCCTTTTTGCAGATTTTCGTAATCATGCATTTTCCCTTTTATGTCCTTTCCTTCAAGTTCCCATCTCCTCTCATTTTACTGGGCACTGGGAGCATATAAAACACTCATGGCTCAAGCAACTAAGCCCAACATATTCTTCCTTCCCCATGGCAGTCCCAGAGGCATCTCAAGGATAGTCTTCCATCAGCTATGGGAGTAGGATTTATTCAGCTAAACTCAGTTAGGAATTCTTTTAATGGCCTGAAAACACATCACAGTCCTTTTGGACTAGTATGTTTACCAGGAGCATTTCTCAGTGAAAACTCTCATAATTTAACTATGTCCTGGTGGAATAATCTCCTTCAATTCTGGTCAGTAAAAGTCCCATTAGACAAGAGCTTTCCGCAAGTTAAAATCTCCAGTATGACCTTGGGTGAGATTCTAAGGAGGAGTCAACAGCTTTCAACTGAAAAGCTTGAGTTTAAACTATAATTGGCAGTCTCTGCTCTCTGGAAAAAAAAAAAAAAAAAAAAAAAAAAAAAAAAAAAAAAGAGAGAGACAGAGAGAATGCTCTGTAAAATATTTAAATCTTCACCTGGGAAGTTTCAACCCATCTCATCTTGGGCATGCATGCACTTAGCAGAGGTAGACTCGCTGGTAGGTCCATCCATCCTTTAATTATATTTTCCCCTCCATTTTATGAGCACATTTATTACAGACCACAGCAGAGAATGCAGGAAAGTTGTCTGTTGGAAACGATTGCATTTGCACACAGCAGAAGTAAGTTACCAGTGTTCAGTGCCTTAGTAGTGATCTAGTGGTGCTAGCTAAGGATACAAGGTCTACTTTCAAGTGAAATGGGACACTGGAAATGAGGGTTTGATAGGGATTAAACCTCCAGGTTGAATGAGCTCTCAATATTAGGAACAATTGTATCAAGCAAAAAGATAACTCTTCACTTTGACCCTGCCATTCTCTAGGGAATGCTGACTAACACTGCTGTATTATCATCTGTCTAAACAAGCTAATTACTTGTATGTCAGAAATCCCTGGAAAACTGTTTTAAAGTGCTGTTTAGGGCCTGGCTTGATCCCTACAGACAGGTAAACCTCTGTACTGTGCTCTGTTACCCTACTTGATTGAAGAACAAGGCAGTAATTGCAAGATAAGCTATCAATTTTGACAGGCTTCTGAAATTCCGAAGCAAAATTGGATGACTTAAGAAAGGAAATATAGGTTTAACTCTGTTTTGTTTTGTTTTGTTTTTTTTCTGGCTTTTGTGGATATAAAACAAACCCTTTATTATTTTAACTGTTCAGGGTGTGCTATTTTCCTGACCTGAAAGAGCTCTCTCCTTTTAGTTTTTCTATTGTACTTAGAATTGTATAAAAATACATGGTTGTTATATAGGACCATTGATAACATTGTGATCTATTGATTCTGCAAGACAATATTCATGAACGTATTTAGACCAAACCATGTTTTTCACACTGTGCTGTAGAATTAATTCAGAATTTATGCCTGCAATGGTTTTGTAAAATACTCTCAGCATTACAGATCAAGCATCTTCAGATTTTACCACAAGCCAGACTTTTTAGAGGTGCAGAGTACCTATACTCCAAAAGAGTCTATAGGTGCTACAAGTGTTCATTGGCTCTGCAAGTCATCATTTGAAATGTAGTAAGTTTTAAAGAGACACCTAGATCTTTGAAACCTAAAATCTGAGTTACAATCACCAATGGCATGAAACAAGCAAAGAGGAAAAAATTGTCAATTATTACTTCCAATTCTTTACACTTCGGGATTAGGGCCATCAAATGAAGTCAGCAAAAAATCAGTTCAAATGAAGCAAAAGAGAGTTGTTCTTCAAACATAGGTGGTTAAATCTGAGAAATTTCTTGAAACATTTTTTTGGTAGACTCCAAAGGTTTGCATGGTCTCAAGGGGAAAAATACCTGAAGCAGAAATCCATCAAGGGATACTGTTTAAACAGAAAGCATGACTCACTCACTCAGAAGTCTTACAGCCCCAAGTGTCTGGGAGCTGAGAGAGTGCTTGTGCAAAGCATCACACGTGCTTTGCTCCTGTACTTAACATATTTGGTTCCAGCCACACTTGGAGGTGGGACGCTGAGAGTGTGTAACTTCAGTTTGACCCAATGCAACTACTTTTATGTTACTATGTTCTCTTCTGTTTTTAAAGAGTCTTTTTTAAAATTATATTTTTTACTTGGTTGCTGACAATTTCCTCTCCACTCCTCTCTCCTCCTTTCTCTTTTCCTTCAGTTTTGTCTGTGCAATATTTCTGGGAGTTTTTTTGTTTCTTTTGTTTTGCTTTTAACTCTGAGAATTATATTAGTATATGCTTCAAACAAATTAGTTTTTAAAATTACAAAAAAACCCCTGCTGCTACTTCTTTCCTTCCTGCCCATCTCATAAGGCCAATGAAACCTGTTTGCATCAGAAATCAAAACAAATGTCTAAATTGAAGTTCAGAGTGAATAACCATAAAAATCTGAATCTGGAAATCTGATCAGTTGGAGAAGTCAAAATTCAGGGAGAGCATTTTGTTGAGGACAAAATCTATGACCTCTCCAATGATGCCATCAGGATTTGGTTCATAGATTTGACACAGAAATGCTGACATACCCTTAGTATGGCAGTGCACACAGTGGTGTTATAATTATTCTTTGCTCATATTCAGCACTTAAGGTACTGCTCGGATGACAGCTCTCGTGTAGGAAATCTGGCAAGCTTTCTACCTTGAACAAACAATGTAAAGTTTTGTTTATGGTCACAATTTTACAATTATGTTTCTCAGCTGAGAAAACAAAAATGCATGCAGTCCAGGAGCTCATTTGGTCCTTTTGCAGGAACATAAACCCAAATGAAAACACTGGGTTTCTGGGCAGCAAGTAGTTTGTGCTGCTACTCGTGAGGTCCAGCAAAACTGGATTTTTTTTTTTTTTTTAATCATAACCATGTTATCTGGTTACAGTGACTGCAGAGTCACAATAATTTGGGGCATTCTCATTGTGAATGCTTCTGTTCATCTTTGTTTACCACTTGCAGAGAGTTCACATAAAATCTCTGAGCTCTCTTTGAGCAGCATTTCGTAGTGTATTAATACATACAACCTTTTTGACAGTGTTGTTGGCAGTTCAAGAAATTCGAAAGTAAAAATAATCTCAGAACAAATTGAAAACAAATTTGTGTTTAAAAAGTTTCCTGAGTTGAAAAACAATTTCTCATTTGTTTTTTATACCATCAGTGTATTCAACCTGACTTGAAACAGCACTTTCCAGATGTAACAATTTTGAAACACATACACTTCCCCCCACCCCAGAAAAAGAGGTGAGAGGAAGGGAAATTAAAAATGAAAAGCTTGATTGAAAACTTGAATCATTTCATTTGGAAAATGTCAAAACAAAACTTTTTTTATTTTTCTCGTGTTTTCTTTCCATGAAAAGAACAATTCAGTGAAAAGGAAATGAATCCATTAAATCTTTCAGGAAGAACAAATCTACTTTTCTCATCCACAAAAAAATTTAACTGGCAAATTTACCCAGCTCTACCATATACAATTTCTCCTCTTGCTTCACATGCTGTGCTTTTCTATGCAACATCTAGTACATAGAGATGGTTCTTAATTTGTTAGGTGCAAAGAAATACTGCAGAGATTCTTAAAAGACATGTCCCCTTTTCTGCCCTTGATCATAATGGCTTTCCCTTCTTCACTGTTTTCCACCAGCTGATCTTGTAGTACTTATTTTGCAGCCTTTGCATCTTCTGCCACATCTTTTTCTTACTTTTTTTTTCTCAGTCGTGAAACCAACAAGAGACTTCTGCCTGCTGTGTTTCCTGTTTTCTCTGATGACCTGATCTAAAGCAGTGTAGGGGAAAGGGATCTGGGAGTCCTGGTGGACAGCAGGATGACCATGAGCCAGCACTGTGACCTTGTGGCCAGGAAGGTCAATGGCATCCTGGGCTGCATTAGAAGGGGTGTGGTTAGTAGGTTGAGGGAGGTTCTCCTCCCCCTCTACTCTGTCCTGGTGAGACTGCACCTGGAGTATTGTGTCCAGTTCTGGGCCCCTCAGTTCAAGAAGGACAGGGAACTGCTTGAGAGAGTCCAGTGCAGAACCACCAAGATGATTGAGGGAGTGGAGGAAAGGCTTCCCTTATGAGGAAAGGCTGAGGGAGCTGGGTCTCTTTAGCTTGGAGTAGAGGAGACTGAGGGGTGACCTCATTAATGTTTATAAATATATAAAGGGTGAGTGTCACAAGGATGGAGCTAGACTCTTCTCAGTGACAACCAATGATAGGAAAAGGGGCAATGGGTGCAAGCTGGAACACAGGAGGTTCCACTTAAACTTCAGAAGAAACTTCTTTACAGTGAGGGTGATGGAGCACTGGAACAGGCTGCCCAGGGAGGTTGTGGAGTCTCCTTCTCTGGAGACATTCAAAACCCACCTGGATGCCTTCCTGTGTAATCTCATCTAGGTGTTCCTGTTCTGGCAGGGGGATTAGACTAGATGATCTTTCGAGGTCCCTTCCAATCCCTAACATTCTGTGATTCTGTGAAAGCCCACTGAAAGCTGTGGAACAGTTCCTCCTGAGCTGAGGGCTTTAGATATCTGCCTACTGGCATCCAGTTTTCACCTTAACCTTACTAAAACCAATTTCCATGTCTGAAATGACATGACTTCATTTGTCACACATGCATTTATTTGCATGCTTAAACCAAACTCTTTTTTTTTTTTTTTTTTTTTGTGAAACTTTTCTTGTGAAGCGAAGTAGGATAGATGGAAACATTGGGAGTACTAATCCTATAGGATTAAAGACACTTTCCAGGTCTGATGTGCCAGATGCTACTGCTCCCTTTCCTCTTTCATCACATTTTTAGTGAGCTCCCAGCAGATTTCATTCATATATTAGAGTGTGGAATATTTTTGTGGCTACACTAATAATTCTGGCAATTTATAGTGGTGTACAATTATGTTCCTGCACAAGAAAGAGCGGAAAGAAAACCTAAAAAGTGATAATAATACAATAGAGTATCAAACTCTCTGCTAAATCCTTGCAGTAGCTTCAAGTTAGTAAATTCATTTAGGTTTATTGGCTCCACTTTGCTAATAGTATCAGAAGAAAAGAATGGCTGAGAAAGGGCAAGACCAGAGAGTGATGTCCCCTTGGAATGCATATAAACATTCCTTCACTGAGTTTGCAAGGCTTGTGCTTTGAGTGATGCAATATAGATCTGTGAAATCCACAACAAAATCTGTCTTGATGCCTCCTTGGAGTCAGGGACCTGGTAAGGGAAGAGTTATTGCTGTGGAGAATTTGGGGAACCTGTATTCCTGCATGAAAGGATTAGAAAGAAACCAGCCCAGCTCTGAAGCTGGCTGTCAGGGAAAGCCTATCAGCACATCTTATCGAATATTGGGATACTGGGGTCTGAAGGGATCAGTTGTTACCTTCTTGAAGGAAAAGGAAGGAAAAAAACCCCCAAAAATATTGGTTGATGCAGCTGGCATAATCATAAACATCATGAGAACACAGGCACGGGCCACATAGGCTGCCTGTCACCTGCGAGAGAAATGTCCCAAACTTGGTGGGTGAGGCAGATGAAAGTATTGAAATGCAGCACGGAGGAACACACCATGGAGCTTAATTTGCTGCAGGAGAGGTGAGGATGGTGTGAACTCACTGCTGTGTCGGGGCACCCTGGGGAGGCTTTCTCAAGCCTGCGCTGAACAGAAAGAGGAGGTTTATAGCATACCGCAGCTCAAAAGAACAAAGCTTAAAACCTACTGATGTTGTGGACAAGATTCCCAAACTTGTCTCATATTTGTACCTGTGCAATTCAGGGACACGTCTTGCTCATATATTTTGAGGGAAGTTCTGTCCAATTTCTTCATCACATTAAAAAATTTAAAGGAGAATGGTGATAGAAACAGAGGGACATTGTTCAAGTCATTGCATTATTCTCTCTGACTATAATTTACAGTGATTACAACATTTTCTGGTATAATTTTAATTTTGTATTCCTGATGTTTAGACTATTAAACAACAAAATGCTCTTAGTGTTTATCCCCTTTAAGCCACTGATACATATTAAAAACTTTAACTCAAGCATAACAAGCATTTTCCATATCCAGGAATGCAGAAAGTGATTCACTGTGGTATTTTTCATGACAGCACAGTATTTGTTGTGGCACAGTCAATTACTGTAGTAGGCTTACTTCAGACTTTTTTTGCTTGAGAAGGAAGCAAGGATACTAACACTTATGAAAATATACTTCCATTATTTTAAATTTATATGTTATTGATAGTGATAAAGAAAACCTCAGCAGAATTTAAGAGTTTCCACCTCAGAGAGAACAATGTTCATAGGATTTATAAGTAAAAAATAGTCTTGTCTCATTTTCTATTTGAGGTTTTCTATATTTTCTAATCAATTATTCAGTGTTTCACGTTATGATTCTTGCGCTTGCTCTCAGATCTATTAAATTCCTATATATGTAAGTTTTATGAACACTGTTTGCAAAGATCATGTAGAGTCTAAGTGCATTAGTGACAGGGGTCATGAAATATTGAGAGATTTAACCACATCTGTGATTTAAATAAGTATTTCTCCCAGAGGCATAAAAGCTGGCCTGTTCCCATGCAACACAAAGCCCTGTGCAATATTGACACATCATATCCTGCTATTTGGAATTAATCCATGCAATAACACTAGCTCCCATATCACAGTATTAGGGCACTACAATCATCCCAGAATCTCAGGGTGATCCAGGGAGGTGTTTGTCATCACAGCAATTGTAGAGATAGGGGAAGGAAATTAAAGTGAAAAATGAAATATTCTTAAATCCACAAAAACTTTTTTTTTTTTTTTTAGTTAAAGTCAATTGACTGGTAAAACCTTCTTTTGTGTCCTTTTTTTTTTCTTTCCCAGTCAAGTTCACAGCAGCATACCAATGAGTTTTGTTAAAATGGAAACTTTTCACTGCGCATAATTAGAGTAAATGAAACGTGCATCCATTCTCAATGTGCCTCTTTTATTTCTGTAAAATTCAATTTATACAAGGTAGAAGCAGAAAAAAAATGGGGTGAATGTCAACTTACATGGACTGAAAATTTCAAGGCCAGCTCAAGAACAACGATTGGGATCAGAAATCTTCCTCTGTGATAAGGGCTTCTTCTCAGCTCAATTTATGTGCCTCAGTTTTGCTCGTGAAAAGCAGGCACTGCTAACAAGAATTAAGCACGTGGAGGCATAGACAAGTAGAGTGAATTTCCCCTCAGTATTCTGCTGGAGTAGCATGATCTAAAAACCCAACTCTGTTCCTGTGCCTTGAATTTACTAAGCGTCAAGTACCATTAATGCAGCTGGAGCCAAACTGTACGCTGTCACGACCTTCCTGAGAGAAGAGCCCATGAGGGATTAGGCTGAGCCTTCCAAAGTCGCCTTGCTCATGATCTATGTTGGATCTGAAAGAGAGCTATGTTTGCTCCAGATTGCTCCATACTGGAGATGGGACCTGTAAAGCACAGAATTTTGTTGAGTCTGACCCTGGGAAGTGAGGACCAGTCAGATTAATTAAGAAAGAAAATGGTGTCATGCTCCTCTTTTGCAGAAGGGAAGATGGGGCAGGTGAATATTGTCCAAGGACATATAGGAAGACTGGACAGAGGCTGGGACTTCTCTCTGAACATCACTGCGGTACTGTTCTCACTAGCTGAAGCCGTCTGTCCATTCTGCTTGCCAGCTCAGACTTCATCACCCATTGCCGTGCCAGTGCTCCTCTCCCACCTCAGCTGTGGAGTATCATGCCTCTGCTGAAACCACCATCTCAGTGTTCACTGTGAACAGGTTTTCCTGTACTTTTGCAACAACAGTCTGGGAATGTGCATGTGGCTATAGGTCTCAGAAAACAACTGGTCTGTGGCAGCCTCAGTTGGCCCCACTCCCTTGAATGGGGTGCCGTGGGTCAGTCGTGGTGCTGGGAACACAGACTGTCTCAAATCAGCCTTTTCCTGGCTTAAACACCTGCAGGGCTGAGTTGTACAGGGTGGGGTTGGAGCATGAGAAGCAGTTAAATGACAAGATAAATTTCTATTTAATTAAACTTCTTCTGTGGGACTTTTCAGTGCGATTGAGCAGCCCATGAAAGCTCTCTGGATGTGCTCAGGCACACTGTACTCCCAGTGTGTTTTTGTGGATGCCATCAGGATCAATGGAGAAACCAACATAACAGAAGTCTGTAGAACTTTACTTTGTCAGACACATCACACTGGGTTTCCAACCATGAAAGTAAAGAAAAACAGAGGGCAATGTGTATTTCACTCAGTATGGTCATTTTTCTTATTTTTATTGTCACTGGATTTCTAAATTACAGAAGTTGAGGCACCAAACGATAGAGGATGCTATGTTATGTTGGCTGTTCACACTCTGTAGTTGTCTGAATTGAGATGCCTCCTGCTATAACACTTGAAGTTTACCAAGCCTGAAGCAACTATCTGCTGCTATTATTCAGTTATTACTGCAGAATTGCTTAGCAGTCTCGCAGGAGATCCAGGGCCCTGTTATACCTGGCACCACACCAGCATGTTGCGAGAGAGAGAATTGGTCCTGGGGAGCTGCCAGGAGGAGTAGACAGCCCTGTCCCAGGCACGATGGGGAGCTGGGCAGCTGCCTGCTCAGCGCAGGCAGACCACAGTGGAGGCTAGACTGTCTGCTGGGCAGATCAACCTGACTTTAAGAGGTGTTTCAGATCAGTGGAATTAATTGCTCTCCCTTTTAAGCAGTTTAGAAGTAAAGTCTAAATTTTACATTGCTGAAAGAAGCTGAGATGAGTCTTTCCCAAAGGGACGTGCTCAGTATCACACAGGAAACCTCTCAGGGCTGAGCATGAGGGGGTTTTTTGAGTCCTGGTTTACCACCTAATCCACAAAATACCTTTCTTCTCCAGTTCATGAAAGGCTAATATGTCACCAGACTCTGAGTTAAGCAGACATAAATGTTCACACCCCACTCAGGGAGAAGAGAGGTGGTATACAGACACAGCATTCCTCCTCCTGTCCTCCAGTACTCCCACTTCCTTGTACAAAGCACAACATTATTTTCTAGAAACATCATTCCTCTTTCTTTCATCCTCTGGAAAGTGCTAGTCTTGCACTTTTATTTTTTGCAACCTATGAATAAAGATATCAATTGATGAGATGCACATAGCAGTCAGACCAGAAAATGTGAAACGTATTGTTATTAGTTTGGGTCCATGTAAATTTTTGTTTATCAAAGAAAAAACAGATCTCTATTTTTAGAAAACATTCATTCTTTTATTTTGTCTGCCAAGCATTTCTAAACTGAATCTGAGAGAAAAAGCAATCTGTTAACATTCAGATGTTTGTGTGATGAAGGGGGTCTGTCAGGTCCCACGGCAAACAAGTGTGTTCTCTGTGTAGCATATTCAAATTCCTCCAGTAATACTTCTCCTCCCTCCCCAAAGCATGAACAGTGGTACCCATGCTGTAAACAGACTAAGCCTAGAGCTGACTTAACTGTGCTTGAGGAGAAACTCTGTCCACATCTTTGTGCTTTTTTTTTTTTTTAATAATTCCTTTGTCAGACTTTTTACCCCACTGACCTTGAGCAAATTTGTCAGAGCAAGATGGTCATCCAGTTTTACAGGCTTGGGCAAAGTAAGCAAAACAAGACTAGAAAAAGAAAAGCAGAACACTGGACTATAAATTGCAAAATCCCAGAAGCTAAGCTCAAGGAGAGGCAGAAGTTAAAACACTAATGCAATTCGAAAAGAGGCATGCCACTTAAATCAGTACTGTAAAGGGTCAGTCTGCTATGGGAGCATGGTATTTTTTGTCAGCTACTCTCTTTTTTACTTTGTCATGTCTTTGAAGGGTTTTATTTCTGTGAAGATGAGGAAACTGCATGCTTTCTTGAATAGGATTCCCTGATAAGATGGCAATCCAGTTACTCTCCTGAAAGTAAAGTTTTTACTACAGGGTGAGCAAATTAAGGTGTAGAAACTGAAGCAATCTGGGCCATATAGGAGGAACGATTTTCTCCTGTGTAATAACATTTTTTGTCCAAGACACATTCGAAAGATTATGTCCACAGTAAGATAACAATGCTGCAAATTTAGTAGGTCTTATATTTAATCTCCAGCTGAAGTGACAACCATAAACAATAAAAACTTATCCCTGACAACAGACTGACACTACTGACACATCAGTCAGCTCTGATAAGCTGCTCACAGAGTCTGCTGATCGGTTTCAATATCCTGCAAGGAGCTGATGTATTTGTACTAAAACATTCAAATATGTTCCCTTCTCTCTACTCAGGGTGAATGCTGTTAGGCAGCAGCTTCTCCTCCCCAGTCCCCCTCCTCCTCAAGGAATATCTGACATGTAGAGGTGCACAAGGCCTGCTCTGGTTGTCACTTCTACTTAACATCTTGATGCTAGGGCCATCATGAGAGGAACTCATCTGGAAGAGTAACAGGGGCTACTGAAAGGGGTTTTTGGGTCTTGCATTGCCTTAAATTACTAAGGTAAAAATACTTGGATAACGCTATTCCTGTCATCTCTCTAAGCTCCATTTATCTTCTGTCAGGTACCATGAGCAGTGCTGGCTAAGTAAGCATGAAGTGCAACATCTGCTTTGCTCTCTGGAGAGGTGTAGCACTGAACAGCCTGCCCCTCCGTGACAGAAAGCATTAGGGAAAGCTGAGGTTGCCTGAGCTAAGACTCCTCATGGAGCTGCCTCAGGGCAATTGCCACTCTTCCAAATCTTTGCTGGTAGGCACTTGTGGTGGAGTTGTTCCGTAGCTCTCTATACCCAATCCTTATCAGTTAAGAAAGCTTCCTGCCCTGACAGCACACACCAGAGTACATATTCAATATTAATCGTACAAGTATATAGACTTGAAATGAGAACTTTAAAGAACAATGGGCAGCTTGGGTATCCAAATCTGGGCAGTTCATATTATGTCAATGTATTTTAGATTACTTTTGATAAGAAGCAGAGAAGATACAAGAAAGGGAAAGGAACAATTTTTCAAAAGTATTTGTGAAGATTAAGGAGTGAACAAGGTGAACAAGTGTAGTCCATTAAAAAAAAAAATTAATTACATGGAAGAACAAGCTGGGTAACTTAGAAACCCTGCAACTTTGACAAGCACCACAGAAAACATTCTTGTCAAATTTAATGTACTCTCCTATATGTTATACAGAAGTCCAACATGAAGACTTTGAGTTGGATCATCTATTCAGTACAGTGCTGGGGGAAAATCAATCCTGACCCTCTAGGCTCATTTTATAACCCAGTTTGTTCTTTTCCTCACTCCCTCCAGTCTCTCCACCTTATGTTTTTATTTTCATCTTATTTGTCACCTGTCCTTCATGCTTTAGGACTTCAAGTAACCTCTGTTTGACAAAAGTTGGGAGGAAATCTCCTTGATAAGCCAATCACATCACAGGTTTTCAATAGACAGTTTTCTTGTACCATCCTCTGAAGCATTTAATCCTGGTTTCTAGCAGAAACAAGATGCTGGCCATCAAGAGCAGTGGCTCAGATCTGATATGACAGTTCTTACATTGTTGTGTGCCCTCTTGCTTTTCTGTTGCCCGTTCTCTTGAACTCCTGTCTCCTCTGTTCTCATCCATTCTTAATTCCTCTCCTTTTTCAACCTCTTTCAACTCAGTTCAGTTCAATTTCTTACTTTTATTTTCTCTTTCTCTGTCTCATTTTTCAAATACACACAATGCTTATATTTTTGCTGCTATGACCAATAGTCTCATCATTATTATTTTGGCTCCAGCAGTATCTTTGGATGCAATTTTCATAGCCTTTCTCATGTTGTTGAAAAAAGTGAATGCACTTGAGACTCATATTCTATGTCCAAGAACAGACCAGAGCTTGTTCAGGAGTCAGTACTCATCCCAGGCATGTATTTCTCCACACATCCATTTCCTGACAGAACCTACTATTATCAGCTTTCAGGGCACAAGTGTCTTTTCAAGCCTCCAATTGCCTAGCATGATAGTGATGGTATATTTTCCAAGTTCAATATTTCCTTAGTGCTGATGTCATACCTATATTCTGAGTTATGTCTGTGTTTTAGTGGTGCTTCAGCATATCTCCTTAAACTGCTACTGAATGGGCTCATTGACCAAATTCAGATACCTAGAGCATAGCTGTTTATGCCTAAGCTGGTCAACCAAGGTTCCTGCTATAAAAATTTTAGAATACAAGTCATACCATTGCAAGGTAGATGTCCAAACAGTCAGATGATTTGCACCACAAAAGTGTTCTTCTGAGGGGAGATACAAGCAAGAGGAATCTCGCTCACTGAAATGGACAGGGACAAGGAAGTTGATGCGCTTTGCTTAAGGTAAGCATAAAAATAAGGTACTCTTTTTCATGAGAGAAGGTGACCTTCACCCCATATGTAGGCATTCCATTACTATTCAAAATGAAAGGACATCTAAGGCATGTGGTGGATGAGCTGATTTCTGCTGGTCATGGTTTGGCATGTTAATGGTAGGAGGTAATGAGAAGTTGGAAAGATGCATGAGACAGAGCCTGGGCAGCCACTGAGAGCATAATCATGGACAAGCATGACAGGGAGATACTTTGGGCTGAATGGCAGTTGACAAAACCTGGGAATTTGGTTGCATTTCTCTGCTGTTCTACCTCTGTTTTTCTGAAGGAAACAGGAATTCATGTGCTAAATATATGGGCTCACATCAAAGAATAGCCTGATTCCAACAGATTTTTCTCCATAAATGGAACATCACCCAGGCTTTTAACTAACATTTTGAGCCAACAGGGTCACCACTGAGGCTATGTAGTTCCCTTCAGTACTGATCTTTAAGGTCATGAAACATAGATTAGCCCTGCTGCTTGTCTGACACTGTGGGGGTGGGTCATCCTTTACTGAAAAACTTATTAGTATATTTACTTTCAGTTTGTGAGCATCAAATATGTATTAACAGCATTCCAGTATTTCTTTACATGTGTTCTATACCATTAATTATTCTGGAACACAAACTCTTTGTCTTCTGAACTACATTTTCTCAGCCTTTATCAGTGTTTGGGAAGTTGGAAATCACATTGCTTTTAATAAATGAAGAACACATAATTTCTCTTGTATGTTGATGTATGTGAAGAATCTACAAGTTCTTTTGCCTTCTGGACCTGAGGGTCCAGACTGTGGAAGGAAAATAGCACAAAAATAGCACCAGAAGAAAATTTTTCAGTTTACATTTTTTTACACCCTAGATGTCTCCAGTAAACAGGAGCTGTATAGTGTTAGACAGCTCAGGCTCACTCTGGTCAGCCAGGAGTGATACAGGCTTCGGGAGGGAAAGCTGCCTGTCGGGAAAGAATCTGGGGGTAGCCAGGAGTGATACAGGCTTCGGGAGGGGTGGCTGGAAAGCTGCCTGTCGGGAAAGAATCTGGGGGTGTTGGTCAACAGCCAGTTGAACATGAGCCAGCAGTGTGCCCAGATGGCCAAGAAGACCAACTGCATCCTGGTCTGTATCAGGAATAGTGTAGCCAACAGGACCAGGGAAGTGACTGTTGCCTTGTATTCGGCACTGGTGAGGCTGCACCTTGAGTACTGTGCTCAGTTCTGGGCACCTCACTACAAGAGGGACATTGAGGAGCTGGAGCGTGTCCAAAGAAGGGCAACAAAGCTGGTGAAGGGCCTGAAAAACAAGTCTTATGAGGAGCGGCTGAGGGAACTGGGATTGTTTAGTCTGTAGAAAAGGAGGCTGAGGGGAGATCTTATCACTCTCTACAACTACCTGAAGGGAGGTTGTAGAGAGGTAGGGGGCGGGCTCTTCTCCGGGTAACGGGTGACAGAATGAGAGGAAATGGATACAAGTGGCACCAGGGGAGGTTTAGGTTAGATATTAGGAAAAAAATATTCACAGAAAGGCTAGTCAAACATTGGAACAGGCTGTCCAGGGAAGGGGTGGAGTCACCATCCCTGGAGACATTTAAAAGACAGGTAGATGAGGTGCTTAGGGACATGGTTTAGAGATGGGATTGGTAGTGTTAAGTTAATGGTTGGACTCAATAATCTTAAAGGTCTTTTCTGACCACTATAATTCTACTACATAAAACCAGAAATTATTGGTTTATGGAGTGAGGATATTGAGAAGGTCACCCGTACTTATAGGAACATCAGAACCAAGAGAAAGGTAGGTCATAGGCTCTGGTGTAAAACACATCAGGTAGCTTATGTATGAATCAAAGCCGAGCACACAGAGGAAAACATATCTGAGGAGATGAAGTTTAAAATGGTCTACTGGTAAACCACAGCTGGGAACTACCTCGGGAATGATCCCCAGTACACAGGCCCCAAATGTGCAGCACTTGCATACAGGGACACAAGCCAAGACAGATACTTGTAAGGACCCAAATGGTGCTCAAACATTACTGGACCTCTCAGGAGAGAAGTCAGTGCATCACAAAACTACAAGCTCCTACCTGAGGTGACTTGCTAGGCTCTAAATGCAGTCAAATGCAGATTTCTTCTGCAAAAAGCAATATAGCCTGAAAAGGATACTCTGAATTTTTCCGTGGGCTGTCTAGGAAGAACAGGGAAACTTACTTCCAAGTGTAGGCATCTATACATCTGCAAGTAGTTTTAATGTCTCCTATTCCTTAGTGGGTATCATTTGGGGGAGCATAGGGGAACAACTCTGATGTCTGGCTGCCCTACTTTACTTGCTGTTTGTCCTTGCTGATATTGTCCTGTAGCTGCACCAGTGCCTTCTGGGGGAAGCCAGTGCTGCTCTGCTGCTGTTTCACATTACTTGGGGCTTTTTGCCATTTTTTCCAGAACTTGGCCCATCTTATGTATTTTTCCTTCCAGTCTAAAGAATGATGTCCAGATCCAGACCGGATCACTTTTGTAAGATGAACATATGTGATGGCCTGCCTTCTTCTGGGAAGTTTTATGGGTCTCATCAAAAACACACAGAGAAAAAAAAAATAAAAAATGTAGGTATAATGCAATAGGATGTATCAATGAAATCCGGATTGGGACTTTTCTTCTGTACAAAAGGGAGCAGGTCTCTCTATTCTTGTAATATACACATAAGTAAAAGAAGCTCCAGATGGCCGATGATTAGATTTTGTTGCTAAAAAACATCTAAGCATTTAACATCTGAAAATTCACAATTTCCAGGCACAGTTACACTGCCTAAAGACCTGTGATAGGTTTACTTGTAGTAACATGAAAAATGAAAGAGGTGCGTAATGTTATAGAATTCTTTGGGGTCTTCTTTGGGATACTTTTATACTTGCAAAACACAAAGATCATATAACATAAGCATTTTTTTGGCTGCAGATTTTCAGGAAACCTATTACTATAACATGCGCAGCAGAATACATTATGCAGCATAACTATGCAGTGTATGCTTAAAGAATGTGAGGTCCAAATGTTTAAGAATGCTCTTCTTCAGATGAAAAAAACAAATGGAAGGAACTTATGATGATCTTTCTTACTAAAAACATTTTTGTCCTTCATAGTTCTTACATATTCAGTATTTTAACTAAAAACTGCAGTGTCAAAATGTGGCATCTTTTTATCTAATTATTTTGCATGGAAATTCTTCTCTCACTCTTCAAGGTCAAGAACAACATTCCAGCCAATGACTGAAAAATAATAGAGTAAAAATGCACATTGATTTAGATTTTCAAAATTGATTAGCAGTTTAAGACTGTGACAGCAATTTATGAGGTGTTTCCAGTTTACTAGAAGCTAAAATTGATTAGCACTTTTTGAAAAGTACCATGCTAATCAAGGTAAATTAAGTCATGAAATGACTTGATTACTAGACAATTTGCCCTTTCAAAGACTCTTTAAATAAAACTAGTTTGGGAAACATTTTCTGACAGCAGATCTGCTAAAACTATTACTAGCACTGGGAGAAGGTTATAATTTTTTTTCTTTCATGCTTTTCCTTTTGTAATTTCTCATATCTTTTCAGCAAATAACAATCCTAGTCCATATTGCTCTACTGACTTTTTTTTTTTTCCTTTCTTGTGCTTTTCACTTCAAGACTTAATTATATTCATTCTGATAAATAATTCTATGTGCTATCACCCTGCCTGCTACTCCTGTATGGTACAGTGGAATAATGTGTGGACTACAATCTGGAAACCTAAGTCTGCTGCCTAAATTAAAAATAGTTCCAGCAGGACAGATAGTCTAACAAATCTATTTTCAGACTCCCTTCTGAATGTGTATTTTATGCTCTAGAGATATGTATATAGTTTTAATGGGAAAGACTCCTGAACATTATTTTCACTTAAGGGTGAAATTCAGATACACACAAAAAATGTATTAAGCTAAGCTAAATGGATTTTTAAATTATCCCACAAGAGGTAGTGGAGACAAAAATCAAATAATTTTCATTGTCTGTGAGAGTGCTTGAACTCTGTTAATGGTGAGTGAGGTCTACCTTAAGCACCGACCCTAGGGTCCCTTTGCCAACTTTTTCTCCCAGCCAGCCCATATTCACTTGATGAGAGGATTATCACAGGTCAAGGTACCTCTGAGGACATGCAGCTGCATAGATTAAGGTATCATCTCTCACACATGCACTCAAAATGGAGATGCTGAGCTGAAGTTTGCTTTGTTTTTCACTCAGTTCTTCATCCCCAGAAAAGAAAATCTGCATAAATAAAGGTATGTAATGGAGAATTGCACAAACACACCGTATGCCAGGCCAGAGCTCTTTACGTAACAACATAAATCCTTGTCTGCAGCCTGTGGCACCTCCAAGAACAGAGACCACAGTCCTTGCCAAACCCCTCCTAATGATGCTGGCACCCATGTTTTGTGTTGTTTAAGCCAGATGCTTCTTATTTAAGAAAGCAATTGAAAACATATAACACTAAGAAGCTAATGTTATCTGTGCTCACATCTGGCCAAAATGTACAGAGCTCAAGGCTGGTTTACTTCAGGAATGGACTAGAATTCCTGATTTTCTGTGGGAGACGGTATAGTGAACTTAGGGAAGTATAGTTAAATTAGAGGAGGAGATGTGGCTGTGCAGTTGTTCATCAATTGAAGCATTTTCAGGCTGATGTGATACTAGAGTGAGAGCCTCCTGCTGGAAGGGAAGAAGGAGAATACACAGGCAGAAGGAAGGAGAACACATGTGCAGAAAAAAATAATATAAACCCTGAAGTATTTCTGTATTTCCATTTTCCCCTTTGTATAGATCAGATGTGCTTTTGCACAATGGTTCAGATGTCACTAAACATATGTAGATCTATGCAAATCTACAGACATTTGGCTTTTGTTCTGATGATATTGCCAGTAATGCAGATAGCTTGGTTAGGAAAGTTAAAAACTAATAGCAGTAGGCCTGTGTATCCAAGACTCCTACATTTCTGCTTTCCTTTCCTCTCGCCTCTTGTTTATGAAAGGCTGCCTTGCCTGTCTTTCTTCAGACCATTTCCATTTCCAGTAAGGAGCTGACTCGTGTGAGAATCCTACCTCTGCTTTCACATCCCCTCCACCTTCCACAATATTCAGTGGTGTTGATCTGGTTTTGGCAAGATATATGATTTTTTATACCTTTTCAATCTTGCTTTCTTTCAGACTGTC
The DNA here is from genome assembly GCF_000700745.2 of Antrostomus carolinensis. Taxonomy (NCBI): domain Eukaryota; kingdom Metazoa; phylum Chordata; class Aves; order Caprimulgiformes; family Caprimulgidae; genus Antrostomus; species Antrostomus carolinensis. Next base: position 38,905 of record NW_010286508.1, read on the forward strand.
CCTCTTTCCCTTGAGAAGCCTAAGAAATATGTAGTCCTTTTTAAAAAAATACAACAAACAATCAGACCTTGAGAATTATAGTTCAGGAAACTGAAAAATATGTGCGGAGTGATAACTAAGTATAGGCAGCCACACTGTGTGGCAGAGATTGCAAGCTGAATGTTTTGCTTGTGCTCATATTGATTGTAGCTAGCTTGCCAGTTTCTCACAAGGGCCTCATAAATTATACACCCTTGCAAACTGTGCCAGTTGGCATTTAAAATTTTCCCCTTTGCCACTGGGAGAAAAGGAACCACTAATGAAGCAATGACAACTTGTGCTTCCTCCCTTCCTAGGGAGAGAGGAGACAGGGACAAAACCCATCCAATGTGGATAACATATTCAGTTACTGACACCACTGTGTGAAATTCTGTGGGTTTAGATCTGAAAGCAGAACAACACATTTTAGTATTCAATTTCAAAAAGTTTTTACAAAAAAAAGAGGAAGAACGAGATAGTGAGGAAGCCACCCCACTCTCCAGTTGCCCTGGGTGATAAATGCATCCAGGGGCTTTTGCCACTCTCTGTTTTTTGTTGCAGCCACTCTCCAGAGCCACATGTTCCACACTGCCATAAACACACTGCTTCAAATGTCAGAACTGATTTACTCTGTCCCTTGGAAAGAGAGAAAAGCAAGTCAGTTTTTGAACCCAATAATGACAATAAACAGCAGTAGTTGTCTGAAAATAGCCCAGATGAGAAACTAAATAAAGAGTGTGCTGTTTCTGCAGTTAACCATTTTCCACGCTATTCCTAATAGCTTTTAATCACAGCGTAAGCACTTTCATTGACATTAACAGTACCACAGCTTGTCAAAAAGTAGCCATATGAGCCAAGCCTTGAAGGACAAAACACTTGTGCTTCCTAAATTTTCACTATAGTGACAATAAGAAATGTTACTGTCCTCAAACACACATGGTAAAAACAAACATTAGCTGCTAACTTGGACGTCACATTTTCAAACAGGGCTTGTTTGGCCGCACTTATATGGCATAACATAGCGCTATATAAAGGTATCCAGGCTAGTGTGTACCCTGGAAGCAGCATGGTGCCATTCAGGAGGCCTCCAGCCAGGTAAACATACCCTACTAATGCAGCTATCTTACTTCAGCAACTCAATATTGCACCCTATTGGTAAACCCAGAAAGCCATGTTTAGAATTTAGTAGTTTTCTGTATGTAGATGCCGATGCAGATGCCAATATATATGCCTTTCAGAAGTCCAGGTTTGATTCCTATTTCTGAAAATCTTACTCACAATAGTCATTTTGCACTAAAAATCTAATACCAGTCAAACTATCCTACTTAAATGTTAAAGCAAATTTACTCATGCAAATATGTAAGACATCATGCAGCCTAGTGTTTTCAAACAGATTACTACTATTTAAAAAGGGTGATCCTACTCCCAAAAACATGAAGGAACGCTAATAAATGAAAGTGAGAATCAAATGTTTTCTAAATTCTTCTACACAGAGCTACTTCACACTTTTTCTTACTGCATCTCATTCTTCTGTGATTATTCAAAGCTTGTACCTTCCAGCAATGAGAACAGCCCTGAAACTTGAAATTTCACAAAAGTAACATTAGTGGTGACATCTTCTGAATGCCCTCTTGCCACCAAAGGGATACATGTTTTTTCACATGGTGTTTACATAATTTTCTACAACGTCTAAACAAAGCAGCACAGTTGACAAACTTGTTCTTGTTAATTGCCAAATCCTCACTTTCAGGGCTGCATAAATCTTCTCAATAAAAGATCACAGCTGATGCTGTCAGGTCAAGAATCTCACAGCATGTTTTTGGTGCCAAGTCAAACACAAATTCCCCAGGGCTCACACTGCTAACACCTTCTTGTATTTATTTTTTTGTTCTGGATCTGTGGAATAACAGCTTTGAATTCGTTCTGATGTGTTAGTGTTTGTTGCTTGCGTGGGGTTGCCAACTTCTGAACCACTTGGATTCAGAAATTCTGCTCTGAGTAAAGTCCCTCTTCTTGTTCCTGGTCCTGCCTTGCTGCCACCTTGGCTACCACGCACTATACTCCAAAATATCACCAGGGACACTGAAAGAAAAAGAATTTATATCTGGTTGCTCACTATAGCTGTAACCTGGTCATACTGCTTTTTCATACATCTATTTTTTATGCTTTCTACAAAAGTTCTGTTTCCTTTAGTTCAGAGTTACCCCTGGTTGCCTGGCCTAAAGTACTGTATGTTTTGGGTTCAGTTGCAGCCCGATTGTTCCAGGCAGGCATGGAGAGCCAAATCACCTCCATCCTCCACGCTTTTACTCCCAGGACCTGGGGTGCAAACTGTGTGTATGAGTTAGCAGGTCTGGTAACCTAACGGGTAACATCTTACTTGCTGAGGCTCTGGAGGCATGTCTGCCATGTAAGCTAATGCTGGAACTCTCACCTTACCCTTAGTGCAAACCTCAGCCTGTGAAAAGCGATGCCTTGTTTCACCCACACTTCTAAGCCCTGTAGGATGAGGTGGGAGACAGGGACAACAGTCACCACCTGCTCTGCTCTACAGGGTGGTCTTGGCGCCATGGAGATGTCAGCTTCGGCTGCTGCTGCTGCTGCAAAAGGGAGCCTGCATATGGAATGGAACCCCAACACCACCCATGGGGAACACATCACCCTTCAGACTCTCCTTAAGGCAATGAGAAAAATGGAAAAAAAGAAACCAAGGCAAAGAGCCATAGTTTGATGCTGCCTTCAGCATTCCTCTGGCTCAGATGGAAACTTGCCATGCCACAAAACTGATGTCTTCTGCCCCATGGCAGCTTGTATTATTATCACTCCTAGCTGGGCCAGTCCTCTCTCCCACTGTAAAACCACCCAACCCTCAGCAAAAGGCTGCCCCTGGCTCTTGCTGTGGGTCTGCTGTCAACTCACACCCAGCCTTCCCAGATTCTGGCTTCAGCACTCTCTGGAGGTCTGGTATGTTTAAAACAGTACCAGGGACTTGGCAAGACATTAGACTGATGGTTCAGCTGTACGAAGCTGATTTCACCTTGCCATTTGCCAGTCTGCCAAATTAACAAATGGTGCCAAAAGTACCTAGTATTGCTTGGCTGTTGCACTGATTTTTTTTTATTTTTTTTCTTTAATGCTCAAGCTTATCCCTTTCATCCTTTGAATTATAAAGCAATTGTGGAGCTCTACTGAACTGTACCCATCATGGTTAATGGCCTTCCTCTAGGCACCCTCCATAGTAGTCTAGAAACACAGACCTCCCTGCCCTGTTTTCAAGTAACAGGTATTCCCAGACTATCAGAGTCTATCAGGACTCTCCAGTGAACCTGGCTGGGCTTCTGTTGCTAGAGAAATCTGCCAAGGGAAAAATGGGCATGAAGAAGCTTCCACTCCTATTTACTGATCTTTCATTTGAGTCGGGGGAGAAAAATGGTGCTTGTGTGCACCATTTGGAACATCTGTTCCAAAGGACAATCTTGGCTGTTTTCCAAAGACTAACAGATAGAATTTGGTCCTTTCTCTCTGATAAATTTCATATGAACATGGCTCAAATGCCTTTGCTAGATTTGCACCTGGAGTTTGTAAACATCTTTCTGAAGAGCATTATTTAATTAAATTTGTCTATTTATTTACTTATTTCCTTATTTTCAGCTCAGCATTTCAGTTCAGAATTGATCAAACTGTATTAGTTGCAGGCTTATCACAAAAATATTTTTCTCACCTGTACTGATAGAAAGATCTAATGTTGGCTTGGTTGCTTGGAAAGATTGGCCTCCATTGAGTCATGGATAGAGAGTGTCTGGGGATAGCCCCAGTACTCCAATTCATGAAAGGGAACACATAGAATTGAACTACAGTACAAACAGTTATACAAGCAAATGGGCGTTATCTGTACTTCATGTTCAAATGAATGGTGTTGGCACTGCAGGATCATAGATAAAGGTAGCATGGTTTTTCTCTTAAATTCCCTTATTTTTAATTTTTATTTTTTATTTTTTTTCTGAGTAAAAGGTTCTGATTTGCTTGCCCATGGTTTTCTTCCAGTCTGATCTCTCATGCTATCATCACCGATGTGTTCATATGATGATATTGTAGCTGGAATAAGGGGAGTGGACAGAGCTTGTGGGTGTCATGTACCCACGTGCCACTCTGGTTCTAAATGGATCCTACACTAAATACAGAGGGATTGTTTGCTGTGTGAAAGAAAGTAAAAATATCATTCTGTCACTGAAAAAATTTGAAGGATCCCATGCACTGCTGCAGCTCAGGTTCACTTTCTGTCATGTGCTCATTATTTTTCCTATTGAACAATTTTCACCCTTCTTTGTTCATTCTAAGATGAACCTTCTTCTCCAGTCTTCTTCAAACTAACCCAAAGTTTGGCTGAAAATGCAGATGGAAGATTACCGAATCTACATATCTTAAATGAGACAGATGAGTAATGCAGCTTACTTGTCTAAATCACTCAGAAATCCAAATTGCATACCACGTGTTACTCCTTAAGCTAGTCAAGAGCAGTTTTCTTTTTTTTTTTTTAATTAATTCAAGCTAAATGGTTTTAATAACTGCAGAGCTGAGAAGAAAGAGCACTGCTGTAAAAAGTGTTTTGATTTCATCTGACCCTTGCATTATGAAATCAGACCTTAAGATACATTGTCTGGAAATGCAATGGTCCTTAATTTTTTTATTTTGAGTGTTGCTGGTTTAAGCAGACTTCACAAGGCTGGCAATTCATGCAGACTATAAGCAGAAGCTGGTCACTCTGGTAAGCTCTCAGTTACTACTTGTTAAAAACGGAAAATGAGAGCTGTACTGACATACACGTGCTGCATGTTTCTGGAGGAACAGCTTTGGAACATGGCTGTAGAATGGGTACTTCCAGACATAGCCATATATATATATGTTTATGCTGACGCTTTGCCAAACCAAAATCAAAACACTGAATATCTTAAGATAAGATTAAATTCAGATTTAAACCAGGCAGGCTTAGACAACTCTAATAAATAATATGCTCATTAATAACGTGCTCTCAGATGTAGAACTGCTTGCTTAGAAGTCCACGTGTAGTGGAGTAATTAGTTGCATATTAGGAGAAATAAGCCTTCTGCCTCCCAATAGCTATGTTCATGCAAACTCAGACACATATGCCTGATTCCATGACCACAAGTGAAAGTATGTGATTTTTGCTCAAGGAGAGAATGGAATCTGATAGCTAAAATGGACACCGTCTTTAAAGGCATTGTCCTTTCCTGGAAGTGTTCCAAAACTTGAACAGATGGCAAAAGCCTGATGGTTTTTCATATATTTTATCTGGAGCACAATGCAAATGACGCAGTACTATGATGCATGTTCTCCCCTCCCTCTGCTAGCCAGTTCCCAACTCTTCTCCTGTCCAGATATCCTACTGCTAGCCAAAGAAAATGTCAGTTTTGTTTTAATATAGTCCCAACCCTAAGCCAAGAGAATCAAATCTTAGTGAGGAAGGACATGCAAGTGCCTTTATTCTTTGCCTTTTACCTTGTTTTTATTACAAGCCACTTCTGGGGTGGAGCGGGGGGCAAGGTAAAAACCATGGCAGCTAACTGAATAACAGAGGTTCTGAGCTCTAACCTCGGACACACCTGGCAGCAGAATACTGAGCTAGAAAAATACACTCTGAGAATTCAAAGGGGATCTGTGGTGAAAGTAAGGCTGGATTACTATATGTAATGCCTTGGAAAATATAATTCAATGGTGCTTACCAATGAGCAAAGCAGGATGAATGCTTGCTTGCTTTGCATGCCATTCTCATGAAGAAATATTTTTTTAATTTTTAAATATAACATTGCACCTACTTACAATTTCTAAGAATAAGTACTCCAATTTGCTGGCACAAGCAACTGATCCTATAAACTTCAGCAACATCAGGTAGCATCTATGGGGAGTTCAATCAATAAATAAGCTCTCCCTCCTCTGTTGCTGAGTGACTTCACCATCAAATGACTTTTTGTTTAATGCTGTGGTGTGGCCAACCATGCTGTGTGTTGAGAGAAAAAGAAATTTGGAATCTGAAAGCATGAGGAGGAGAGAACCACGCACTGTAATTATTTCTCTGGAGCTCCATCCGTGGGTTTGTGGATAACCATAGAGGTAAGAACTGCTGCCTCCCAGGATCTAATCTCAGAAACACTGAAGAGGGACATTTGGACTCTGCAACAGGAAGCGACTTGACACCAGTGGTGCCCCAAAAACAGAATTGGTGCTACAGTCTTAACACATGGGGCTGCCAGATTTCCCAACTGTACAGAAAGATGAGAGTGTATTTTTCTGTGCCAGAGTCAGGGTTCTTGCTCTGACAATAAACTCTAGGGAGTTCATTAAATCTCTAGAAAGAAGACAGCAGCTTGGAGAAAAAGGTCTTGGGAGTTTTCCTCTTCTGTGCTGAGTCTTGGCTTGAGTCACCTTGTTGACCTCTGATTGAATGCAGCTAAAGGACAGCAAGGGATTATAAGATGAGCAGGTCTGGCTTCATCTGAAGGCATTTTACAGAAATTCATTTTGAACACATTGAAAAAGGTCTTTTTGAATCTAATTATTTCAGTTTTCTTTTTAAGACTGTTATCAGAAATTAAGCTTCTAGTTGAGCCAGAGACATGGTCAGCTTTAGTCTGTGTTTCTCAAGAACAACAGAGTAAAATATAATTATCCATATTTTTATGTTGTTGTTTTTTTGACCAATATTTTGACTCTTCTTCCTGCCCTGTGCTGGGCTGTTGTAACTTGTATCCTCCTCCCAGTGATCTCAGTGGAAAAATGAAACAGGTGAGGATGTAGAACAGCTGCTCAGTACAGGCTGCCTGCCCCTTGAAACACCCCTCGTCTACTCTGTTCTGTCCCTACAACCAGGTTTCACCCCTCTGAAGTGGATGAAATTAATCAAGGATCAATTCAATGGATGCTTATTACTTCAGCTGAGAGATGGTTTGTTGCTCTTTAAAAAGGGCAGAGAACACCCTTCAAATTTTGTTAGACTATATTTTAACATGAAATACACTAAATAAAAAGATAAGAGTAGGCAGTTATACAAAATCTGTTCCTGTTTCACACAGCCTTTTCTAGTCAAATGTATCGGGTTATGCTTGGGACATAGATACATCAGTAAGATGGGTTGTTGTTTTGATTGTTTTGTGCTGAATTTTACTGAAGGTGCCAGCTGTCATTGATATGAGTGGGTTTCTGGTCAGAAAGAAAATGCTGCAAGGATATACCTTGTTAAAACACCTATTAGCTCCCCATGGATTCACCTTATCTAATCAACTGTCAAAACCAAACACTTTAGTCAGTTCTGTGGAGCCAACACAACAGTCAAAAAGTTGGTATTTCTCAGTATCGTTGATATAATTGCCACATCCTTTCCCAGACACTGATTCCAAAAACTGTGTGGTAAATCTCTGTTTCAAACAATTGGGTGAGGAGATTCTATTATTTGTTAAGAGGGTCAGAGTAGTAGATGGGGGAAGTGAGGTCCTCTGGGATCACAGTGCCAGTTCTGGAAGGGATTTGAAGCCCACAGGTGCTTCTGGGCTCAATACTCTGGTGGGAAATGCTGCTGGCATCATTGTCACCATCCAGCTGGCTGAGGCTGATGCTAAGAATATCAGTTAGCGGTATGTGGGGAAAATTCTTTTACAGGAAGACCTATAGGCTGCAGCCAAGAAATGTGTAGGTGCTGAAATGTGTAGGTATTGCACACATATTAAGGCACAGTGTCTGCCCTCAGCATGCAGTATAAGCACAGACAACTGAAGGGTGTGTACATGGAGGGGAAGGCAGAAATATTATCTCGCTTTTGTGGATGAGAAGTGGTACAATCTTAAGGTCTGAACACCAGTAACTGAACATCCAGGTCAGAGTCCCATAAAAGGAATTTTTTACCAATGTTTTTCATTTGCAAATAGACAAATTTCATTTGCAAATAGACAAATTTTAAGACATTCAGGAAGAGAAAGGAATAGTGTTGCACAGAATGAATATCCTTAGGTGTTATGCCAATGTATTAAAACATACCACATCTGAGTGTTTGTCAAATACAATATGCAAGTGGCAAATGCTGCAGTCAAATGCATTTTTCCAAGGAATCAGCTACTTTCTTATTGCATTTATCAAATGTATCTCCATGGAATTATATTTTCTAAGACATGAATCAACACAACATATGTTATAGCACTTCAGCTTTGTTTTCATAATGAAAAGAGACTGCTTTAATAGCATCTGTTGTAGTGCTAGGAACATACCCTGCCACACAGTTTCTCTGTGAAAAAATTCAAAATTCAAGTCAAAGAACTTGCATCCAGGTTTAAAGGGATGAACAGACTAGTTGTGATCATGCCTTCTATTACCTAGTTATTTGTTCTGCTCTCCTCTCCTTTCTTTAATTATTTAGCAGAGTTAACACAAAAACAAAGTAAAGGAAACACTCAAACTCGGTATCATTTCTGGATACAGATATTCTTCTTTAAGCTGGCAAGGCATTTTGACTACAAAGTCCTATTGAAGTAATCTTTTTTTTCATTTAAAGTTGTATCTTCCCTATGCTGCATTTGTCTTCTAAAATGTACATTGTAGATTATTTTCCTTTGAGAGAAGAGTAAAATGAAAACTTGCTGTACTGGGACTTGGTAAACTGCCTCTAATCTAATTTATTTTATGGGGCACCAGTTACTGGGGAATTCATATGCTACTAAATGTCAGTTCCACTCTTGTCCTAGCAATGACAAAAACAATTTGTAAGTCATTCTAATCATGAGAATGCCACGCTAAAAAATCTCTTAATTTTCCTTCACAATTCCCCTGATAACTGCAAGAGTATGGATTTTCAAGGTCCTTCCACCCTTACCACTGTCCTGCAGTAGAAGGAGGTAGCAAATGTTTGGCTTTTGAGTCCTTTCTCCAGGAGCAGTAACAAAAATATTGTGGCAGAAGGTTTAAATAGATTCTCTCCTTTTGACCTTGCTAAGGTGCAAGGAGTTACAAGAAAAGGAGCAGTTAGGATCAGGAGATTACATTAGGTTTTTATCCAATCTGAATACTCTAACTGTGTTTAACATTTCATATTTCCATGAATCATGATAGACAAAAAGTTGTGCAATGAGTGGAGATGTGATACCTGTTCCAAAATCAGGCCTACGGGGATTTCACAGGAAACAGGGAAAGAAGGAATACATCTGAGGACAATAAGGGGGGCTTTTAGGGCAATAAACTGTGATTTACACCAGTCTCTGCTTCCTTTTCTTGGTTTTGCAATTCTTATAAGCAGAACTGTAGTCAAGTTATGCAAAAAAAAGCTACCCCTAGCACAGGGAATGCCCTTTGAAAATCCCTGTTTATTCAGGAGATGAGGGTATATGGACCCTCATCCTTTAGTGATGGGTATTGAAATGCCCAGATTAATACATTTTGCTATATATAAAAATAGAGAGGAGAAATAGAAAACTTTGACATATAAAAGGATGATAAACTAGAAACATAATTTAAAAGAACTCTGCCAGTGCTTGACTGTCTGGCATTTTCTGCTTCATTAATTGTAATCTTTGATGGGGGGCAGGGAGGAGAGCTCATTTCAAATCAGAGAAGCAACAGAGAGAATTTATGATGAAAACCCAAGTTGGTTTGAAGGTACGTTTAGATCTCTGTAGCTCATGCTGGCAAGGACTGAAGACTTTTTGTATAGATGAGAACTTAGAACGGTGCCTTGTTATCCTCCAAAAATCACTCCACCACTGGCTGGTAAGGTGAATGGAGTAAGCCACTAGCTGGAGACACATGCTGACTGCATTCTAACACAGTTGAATCAACCAAAACATAGGCAACGTCTCCTGCCCACCAGTTACTAGGGTATCTACTTTATGGATGTGGGTACATGACCACAATTTGGGAAGTCTTGTCTGTCAGGTGCATGTAGTCCCTTCAGTAGGAAGACACAAATGATTCCAGCCTCACCACGTTCCTCTGGGCAGATCTGTGGGAAGGGAGGGACGGTAGATCCCTTGAGCCATGCGTGAGGCTCTGCAGAGCAGACACTGGCCATAGTAAACTCAGATTTTGCCTTTCAGCCAAGACACTTACCTAGTTCCCTTTTCTTGTGCTGGATTGTGTCATCCTTACAGAGCACAGCACTTCCAGCAGGCAGAAAGGTCATGGCATCTGGCCCCCAGTGAACAGCCTCCAGCATTTTTCTAGCACCCTGAACTGATATTAAGTTGCTTTGAGAACATCCTGCCATGCTGATAGCAGATGACAGCAGAGTCCCCTTACTAAAATGAGTGTGGTCAAGGCTGAATTTGATACAAGGATGTGTCACAGAACTGAATAGAGCTACCTGTTCCTGCCCCCTCTTCTCACTGGATTTCTCCTCATTGATGTGATTCTGCTCTTTCATGCATCCATGCAGATGATGAAAGCAAAACAAACTTAGAAAAGGCAGTGCACAGTTGTATTGAAGAGTATTCTAGCAATAAGATTGTGTAGTTGATGGACAACAAAATAAATTTTTTAAAACATGTTCTTTGGTTATAGCTTCTTAACTTTGTTTTACTGTTTATTCCTTGGAGATTTTCATTCTCTATATTGCACCCCAGTACTATATTTAATGCACTAAGCATCCCAAGCAATGATGCAATTTTGACAACAATTTAATTTATTGATGAAGTAATGTTGCCTCTGAAAACCTGGAACATGAGGCATATTCCTACTTATAATCTCCATTGTGTAAATTTGTATAAGCTCTTTTATCAATCCCCTAGTCATCTGCACCCCTTAGCATGATTCCTCTTTCAATATAATGTAAAATGACTGACTTTCAGGAAGCAATACCTATTCTGTACCAGGCTGCAGATTTGAGCTCTGCTTTAATATTAGCTTATAAAGCTGCCCCTTAATAAACACTGAAGTCTTCTGAAAGGGAAAAAAAAAAAGTCAGTGTGGTCCTTTTGACCTGTAGAAGGGATGTAAATTTACTCACACTAACTGGAAAGCAACCATTGCAGACCTAAGATCTAATCCTTTGAGCCATCATGTTTGCTCAGTAGCAAAGAAAATGATGTCTAGGGACACAGCAGCAGTTTCAAATCATGAATGTATGTTTTCTAAATATAAGGAGCAGCTTTCCCCCTCATAGTTATAAATATGACTGTCACCTATGTGATTCAATGGACAGCTGTGGCCAACAGAGATCTGGACTGGACTGACAGTAACAGATGGGCCAGTAGTCCCATGCCCTGCTAGTCAGGCAGCTGGCTCTTCTAGAATGGATTTATCCATCAGGGGAGTAGATGTGGGTTCAGTTAGGAGGCAGTCATTCTGTTGACGCTCCATATTGCTAAGCAATAACCCATCCTGTCCCTGGAGTAACTATTTCACACTTTTCAGATCAAAACACAGCTAGCTCCATGGTACTGGGACCCTCAGATAACAGCATAGTTCCAGCCTCTCGTTTCAAGTGCCATCGCTCAGTTGGGGGAAGAAGAGTTGAGTGCTGACCTCTCCAATGGACTATATCATTTTCTGTTGAGTCCAATGAGCTTGATTCATAGGATCAAGGTAAAGAAGAAGAGTGCCTGTCTGAGAGTGCTTTTGCTATATATACTGAAAGGAGCTACCTGGAGAGCACCACTTGGCAGGGGGATGACTAATAAAGCATGTGATACAAGCCCATTTAAGAAGCACAAACATCAGCATCTTGAGAAGTAAATGCACATCTCCCAGATTTTTTGGACTTTTTGTGATCATGATAAATCTATACAGTCAACACCAGAAACATGGACAAGAATGTATGTGCAAATAAAAAGCACGCATGTCTCCTCTATAGCTTCAACTCTCATCTCTGATAAAAGTTCTACATTTCAAAAGCCATCAATCAGCAGGAAAAAAATTTCTTCTTTCTGAGCCTATTAACATATTCAACACAATAAAGACAGAGAGGAAAACAAGAGGAAAATGATAGGGGGGGAACAAAACCAAGCGAAACTGCTCTTCTTGCAGTTCTGAGAAGCATTTACCAACCTCATCTCCCGTAGAAAAATTCTGCTCTGTTTCAGGCACTCCTGAACGTACTTAGCATTGCTCTTGAGCACACAAAACATTCCTCGCAATTGCCTTCACATCCCAGCAATCCACAGAAAATCTTACACATGTACTACAGAAAATCTTTGAAATCTAATAGATCTTAAGCTGCACACAGGCTCTGAGAGCCCCCACGGCTCCCTGTCACCCCCCTCCTGCCTTTTGCTGAGTTAATCCGCAGCTCTGTCGGCTAAGGGGACTTACCAAGGGCTTTTCGATGGGAGAATGCAGTTAGGAGCTCTCACAGACTGGAATAGCTGCTACCCAGTAACGAAGCAGGAACTGAGAAGTCTCACTCTTTCAATAGCTATTCAGGTAATGCTGCCAGCTTTCTCTAGCTCTCTGCATACACACACATGGGGGGGAGGAGAGAGAGGGGGAGAGAGAGGGAGAGACGCAATAAACTCTCACTATAATTAAGAGAGCTCCTTTCTACAAATTACAGCAGCAAGAGAACCCTTTAGCAGCCTTTTTAGCACAATCTCTTCAAAAAGGAGTCCCTTACAAGAAACATTGCATCCTTCCTACTCTCTTTCTCTCTCTCTCTCTCTTTTTTTTTTTTTCCCCCAGAAGAAAAATTAAAGCCAGCTCTCTTGGATATTTAGTCATTGATGTATCATAGGGAGGTTATTGTTCTTAGGAGCTTTGATATTTTTCTTTTTCTGATGAAAGTTTTATTATGAAATTCAGCCTAGTTTGCAGCCAAAAAGAGACCCGACTCTGCTCTTTATAAGGAGCAGCCTCTTAGGAAAGCGGTTTAGATCAATAATTTCATGCATTTAATGATAGCACTTATGAAAGAAAGCATCTGTGCTAAGTAACTCACTAACTGGGAAGGTAATGGTTTAGTAAATACATACCACTGCCTTTTTGTACCTACATACACCTCTAAGCTAAAAAAGAAATATGTGTAAATTAATAGGAGAATTTATAATGAAACTCCTGAACTTGGAAATATTTTACAGAGAGCAAATGTACTGTGCTCCAGTGGGCTGGTTCCACAAGGAATGAATACTCAGTCTGTCAGTATAGTGTTGATGGTTACTTATTCCTAATACACATGAAGTAAAAACTGTCATAAAATCTTGGAATATTATTGCATTTGGCAAAGGGATTTAAAGAATTTAAGAAAGTTAAAGGATCAAGACAGATCCTTTCTTTATTAAAGAATCCTTTTTCTCTGAAGCTTTAAAATTATCCTTTTATTATTTCCAATGTCAACTTTGATAAAAATCAGATAAAATATATCCTCTCCCTAACTAAAAGAGGAAAGTGTTCTGGAAGATTTCCCTCCATCAGTCCATCTCTCTCTCACACACTTAATCACCCATACACCCACCTACACACATGCAACAACACGATAGCAAATATAACAACTAGGGGAAAATCATCAATTTCCTTTCATTTACTAGCAGCCTTGTTGCCCAGATAGGAATGGCTTTGTTCAGATCTTGGTACAACCTCAGTAACCACAGGGTCACCTGTAAAGTAGATGAAAAAAGGGTGAAAAAATTAAGCAGGGCTTATGAATGTGACTTTGCCCCCATGAGTGATGCAGGCAGCACCACAGAGCCAGCTCTGCAGAGCCCCGGTGCGACAATGACTTTAAGGACTGTTGCTTGGTACCACCATTCAGAAGCATGAGGAAACCTTGTAATAAGGATGGAAATGAGGAGAACAGAAGAGAAAATAATTAACAGAAGCCAATTAAAAAAGCAGTCACAACTGATAGTTGCCTTATTGACAGCTTTATCTAAAACACAGTAATGTTCTGCAACGCTTGATGACACTCTCATTCAGCCTGCTAGCCTTTTTGCAGAGGACGTTTTTGCACACAGCTGGCCAGTTGTTAATCTCCAAAGCAAGTACTTAGTATTTAATTACTCTTCACCAAAGATTAATAATTCTGGGGCCTTGCCAAGTTTATTAAGAAGTCATAAAACATGAAGTGTTCAGGCAGAGGCTACTTCTGAGGCTTTGACTCAGTAGCAGAAGAAGTCTTGAAAAAGATGGAAATTTCAGTCCTTCATTACTCCTGCCTCTTTCCTGCTCAGAGTGGATGAGGCAGTGGATGGTGGATACAACCTTGTGTTAAAGCCACAGACCAGCCCTGTTTGGCATCTCTCATTCCTAAAGGGGCAGCAACATGGTTGGGCTGAGGAGGCATCTGGAGTCATTGGAGGGCACAGAGAGTAGCAGTCATGAATTCCAAGTCTTTGTTTTTCCTGGTATAAAAAGGAGGGAGTGTTAGTTGCTTACAGACCTACATTGCAGCATCTCACTGTTAGCATCACTTGCTGTGGAAGTTGACTCTTACGAAATATATGCTCAGTTTCTCCATCTTCTGGAGAGGTCAGACAGAAGACTGGCAAGCTACAATCATTGCAATACCAGAAAGCTGCTCCCAAGAACAGAGCTGCTCTGTGAGCACTGCTGGGGCTTCCCAACAGTACCCTAAAGAGCTCCAGCTCTCCCTCATCACAAGCACCCTTGCTGCAGGACCATGAGGGTCTTAAATCCCCTCTCTACACTGCCATAGCCAACATGTCTGTACTACCACAGCAGGACAGAACATGGCTTGGGGAAGAACTGCAGGTATCTGCCTTAGGTAGAGCATCCCTACCTTTCAAGCCATACCAGCTGAAGTCGTTTCTAGAAATTACAAGTAGTCAGTCAAAATCTGTTCAAATCATGAGGGCAACCTGAATAACTGACATTTGACAACTTTTTGCATTAAAAACAAACTTTCCAGCCCTCTAACTACTCCTCCATCTGGGCTTGCTAAAAGAAGGCTTCACAGAGAAGAATAGAAACAAAGGGTTCAAAGAAATGCCTATTACTTTTTAAATGATAGAAAGGCTCTGTTCTTAGGGGATTACATTAATTCAATCAGATCCGTGGGTTGTCTCTTGTGAGGACATGTAACTTACATTTTAATAAAAAAGATTCCTTTTTGTAGTGCAGGTACAGAAGCTGGGAGATCTCTCCCATAAATTACTGCTCTACAACTTAGAAAGAACTAACAAATCATCTGTGACCTGTGAATCTAATTTTACTGTGCAAAGAACTTTTCCTCTAGGGCTCTTTTCCTGATACATGTATCTATTTGCCATTCTTCATTGACATAAACCAATTTCTGTGGTTTGCCTGTCAATAACTGTACTTAACTTTTAACGTATAATAGTGAAGACATTGACCTCCAATAGAAGCAGGTTCTTAAAGAAACAGGTCTTATTTTCCCTGGGTTATGCAACATTTTGCTTTAAATAAGCCTCTTAACCGAAATGTGTTATTTACTATACTAGAGGATGGGAGTGACATATGGGTTTTTTGTATTTCTTATATGGATGCTAATTTCCATCATAATCAACTAGGACTTTTGCAAATTGATATCTTGCTCATTGTCTAAAAAATAATAAGATGTATCTAGTAATAGCATATGATACTTTGGCAGTCAGTGTGGAGTGGATACTGACTGGTGCTAACCTGTCTTAATGATGTTTTTTTCCTCTGTCTCTTCATCTTCCTCTTAACACTCTCCATGCATGACTGATTGGCCAGAAAGAGTACACTAAGGCAGTAGGTATCAAAACAGATTTTATTATGATACCAGAGTTATTCCAGTGTCAGTATTACTAACAGAGGAGAATTGGTATTTTACAATTAAAAGAACTCTGAATGGTCTGAGATATGGAAATATGTAACTTCTGTATGCAAACAACCTCTGCCCTGTGTGTGACACTAAGACAATGTCCCAATGAAAGCATTTTACTTTTTGTGGTGATAGCTTAGATAAAACTGATTTCTGAAGACATAGCCATCCCTCTTCTGTCCTTTCTCACAAAACTCTAATCATTTTATAGTGCAAAGATACAGACACATCCTGTCTTTCAGACAGTAATCTTTATGTGTGTTAGACTGTGCCAAAATTAAGCATGTACATGTTAATGTCACAAGTGTAAGATTTTACCCCATTGATTAAAGGCAATTTTTGGAAGGGAGATGGAGAATTTTTATTATAATGGTTATATTCTGTTCTCATTTACATCCAGGTAAACCAAATTTCAATGTAGTTACTCTTGATTTGCACCCATACTAACTCTGGTCAGCAACATAAAATTAATCAAGCTAGTGTTGTCAAAACTAAGATAGTATGTAAAAAACCTGCAAATGCTACCTGACACACCATTATTTTGTACCTATAAACATTGACTTGTGGCTTTTTTAAGTCCATATTCCATTAGCAGGAACTTCTGCAATATCATTGCAGAACCCAAACCTCAAGATCAAGCTGTATCACTCTCAAGGTGTCTAGGCCAGACTTTGAGCCACCGGCACTTTGAAACTGGTATTCTGAACAGGTTATTTCTCTTTAAGTGGAAGAAGATCCATTTAGAAGCTCAGGCTGACTCAGGATCTCATTGTGGTGGGCTTCTATCCTTACATTGCCTAACCTAGACAAAGTTTGACACTCGGCAGGCCCTCAGCACATGTAAAGCTGACTGTTTCTGCTACAAAGACTCCAAGCTGAGTTATGGAAACCCAACTGGTAACTCACCAGTTACTGACAGCAAACCCTAAACTGGGTTTCTGCTTTCTTGTTTGCATCTGGGGAGTTTTAATGACCTATTGAAATCTGAGGAAGCAGAAAAGCAGTTTGCATGGTAATTGCCATCAAGCGGACATATTAATATATGTGAGAAGTGGAAATGAAGGACAATAGGAAAGGAACTAGTAAACTAAATCCAGGAAGCACAGCTGTCCTGGGGAGGTGATAGCTATCAAAACACTTCTGTGAAGCATGCAGAAACAGCAGCACAAACAAGTGAGGTGGGCATAGAAGTGGTGGGCTGCTGAGTTCAATGTTTTTCTAGCAAGTCCTTATCTCCCCGTGCTTTGGTCTGGCAGGCAGCTACCACACAGCATGGCTTGCTTTACCACCCCATGCATTTTGAATGTATTGGCAAATTTCAGTCCTATAGAGTGCTTGTACTAGCATTTGGGTTAACTTACCTGGCAACAGGTCTGCTTAGGTTCCCTCTCTGTGCCCATCAAGCTACTGTGGCAGTAAGTCCAAGGTGATCTAAAGGAGATTATTCACCTCTCCTGACTTGGAGTGGCTGTGGTGGTGGATAACAAACATGTGTGGGTGTTGCTGCTGTGCTTGATGGAGAAGAGTCATGTAAGCATGACAGGAAAAGAAAGCTGCAAACATAGGTTGTACTGTTTGCTTTGGAAATGCTGAAATGTGTGGTTGTGCTGATGACTTCCAGACCCAAGTGCCGTAATTGTGGGGCAGTTGCTAATATGTCTGGGATGTGCCTAATATCACATGATTTCATGATATGACATGAGATGAATTATCAGCTTGCCTCTGCCAAAAGGGACAGTCTGATCATCCTCTCCCACCTCCTCATCTCCACTGTGACTTTTGCAGTATATCTTGTGTCAGAGATGGGTCTCATATGATTGCACAATAAGAAATTCAACATATTAAATGGTAGAAAATTCACTAAGCATACAAAGTGGATGATATGTCTCTGAATTAGTGATCAGGATGATTTTACTCTAAGTACAGTGGAGTAAAGGAGTGTCAGAGCCAGCAGTTGAGAACCGGACTGGGTCAGGGAGGAGCAAGGGATGGGGAGAGATGCGAGAATTCTCCTTTTCAGCAGCAGGGAAATTTTAGCCCAGTGCAATCTATCACAAAATCATACATGAGCATATCTCTTGGGTAGTGTACTGCACTGCAACTCTCTGTAGCCACAAATGCCTTAGAATTGTTTTCAAATTAAACATTGCACTATATAAAGTTTAATCAGCATGGAACAATGTACTTCACATGGGGCACCTCTACAAAAGATGAGATTTGAAACATCCCAGGGCTGTTCCCTTAGATTATCAGGGAGGAAAGTGCTGGAGAAAAAAAATCAAAAACCTTCTAAGTGTTAATTTTTCTGTTTCCTACACCAAGCTAAAATCAAAATCTCACTGTTGCACCTTTTTTGTGTAGGGCCATTGATTATCCCAGTTTTTGTCAAAGATGGTGAGACTGACAACATGAATGAGGGGAATAGGGAAAGCAGTCCTCACTTCAGTATGACTCTGACTCTAAGCTCACATGAAAACAACACAAAGACATGGATTAAGCAAAGAGCAGTACCCACCATATCACCCAGATGAAGGTGAGTAAGCCAAGGAGAGCAGAGTATGTGTAATGCAGGGGGTAGAAAGGTATTTGGCATGTTCATGCAGTGGTTGTGCTTGGAGGCAGAGGTTATTAACTACACGGGTAATGTTACAGCTTTTGTCTATGTGCTTGGCCCACTTTGTGCAGAAAGTAGTGCATGGAGGGAGAAGAGTCTTGCCTTGATAGGGTGTTGGGATGTAGCCTGGATTTGCACCTGTGCACAGGAACTTGGTTGTGCTCCCAGACAGAGAGATGTGTGCACAGCCAATGTGAATGTGATCCAGCTGAGAAAATAGTGGTTGTAAAAAGGAGACCACATAAACTAGATCAGGGTCATACCAAACAACAAATATTCTTTTCAGGCAAAGTATAAATTAACTTCCTATAATTAATGCAACATCCCAGACTGAATTTCTTGCAGGACACAAATCCAGGCTGGCTTTTGTTAATGCCCTTCAGCTTCCTTCTCAGGCATATCAAACCTTGCTGGGCCATAACTAAGCCCCTGGGTTACCTGTGCCCCATAACACTGCAGAACACTGCAAGGAGTTTGGGGGAAGGAATACCAGGAGGAGGTGAGGGGCAGCTGAGGGAGTCAGTTTCTCTCTATACCACTGCAGTGGTAGTTGCTTCTTGCCAGGCCTTGGTAAATTGTTGTCCCAATGATGAGACACCTTTGTTTTTGAACCAAACCTTGTGTTGTCAGCCAGGACACTACCAGTTGTGGCACAAGGTCACATGATGAGACCTACAGCAAGGGAGAGAGTACCATTAGTAGCCTCCAGAAAAAGAACTAATAGGCGCCAAAATCATACTCTGACTACCATGGAAGCTGGATTGCCAGATAAAAGCTGAACAGAAGTAGTGGAAGCAAGAACTCAAGGAGAAAATGAACACTGTTATTTTTATTGTCTCCCTGAGGGAAAAGGATGAGACAAATAATGCCAAAAGCACAAGAACAGCTGATAAAAGTTTACTCAGCTTAGAAAATCCTACTCTTTAACATGCTTTAATCTATGAAATATAAATTAAGCCATTAGTACTTGTGGGAGTTTTGGTTTCTGAATAAGTACAAATCTAAATACATTCTACTTGGTGTCTGAAAAGCTTGAAAGACTGAGAAGACTTGAGATTATCCTAACTACACAAATAGGGCATTTTAGGAAATGTCCTCCTTTATTGATTACTCAGTCCTAGATAAAACAGTGCAAAGCTACTCTTTGTATGAAAAGGATATACACAGCAGCCAAAATATTCGGAGTAGATCTTTAGCTAAAAATTGTAAAAATGGACTTAGTCCAGTTTACACCAGCAGAGTATCTATGTATCTGAGAAAAGAGTTTTGTTTTCAGTTCATTCCCCCAACACTGCCTGTGTATGGTCTAGGCATTTTTTTAAACATTGGGTTTAAATTCACCATGTTGTTATGCATGGAACTATGCGTTTATATTTCTGCTCAAAGAATCCATGTGTAGAGTTGTTGTTTTTGTCAAGCATGAGCCCGCAGAGGAAAAAAAGGCATAAAAAGATCAGATAATAAGAGCATTTAGAAAACAATGATAAATTCCCAGCAACATAATTCAATATGTTGTAAATTTTAAATATAATTTATAATTGATCCTTTCCTTCTTCTCTATACAAACCCACAGGACTGAATAAGTAGTAATGCCCTCTTCTACTAGCTGGGCACAAGAAGAATATGGCTAAACCTCCTGGGTACTCAGCACCTCCAGACGTGCAAAAAGGCTTAATGTGAGGCATGCCAGAGAGTTAAATTTAAATTCCTGAATGCAAACCTTCCGCTTAACATACTTCACAAACACTGAGCCCACTGAGGAAAGACAGGGCAGGATTTTGCTTCAGGATAAGCAGTGGCACAGGGAAGGAGAAAAAAACCTACCAGTAGCAGTAGAAGCGGTCTGGATATATGTATGCTGTCTTTGGTGCTGCACAAGAGTGCTCTGGCAAAGACATCCATATCCTGTAGTGGATTGCATATTTTGCTGCAGCAAACATGACAGGGAAGGCTGGTATCCATAGGCATCTCCCTTGAGGATATTAGCCTAAAGGAACAAGAAATGTGATGATCAGGGTAATCCAGCTACATGCAATTTATGAATTCTTGGTGACATGTGGAAGTTGTTGCTTTGAAAAGGCTGCTGCAGGGGATTGGACTCCTCTGCTTGCTGAGCAACTGGGGAGAATAGAGGGCTACCCTTCATAATTTGTGCCAGACAAGGCTGTGAGCTGACTGAAGCCTGGGAAGACTAGCTGGCTTTAAACATCATTACTAGCAAATTCATTTTTCTGCCCTAAAGGCTGTGTGCGTGCGCATGTGTTATTGACTCCAGATTTTAAACAACCCTGAAGACATACTCAAGAGATGGAGAGTGCCCATGAGTTGAAGATAACACTGAACTTGCAGATGGCCATGGAAAAGGACTGTGTTGGCCTGGGGCAGGCAACTGCATGCTCCAGAAATTCATTTCCCTGAAGAAATAACCAAAACCCAACCTATGCCCAGGAAATGTGTTAAAAACTGAAGAAAATTAAAACCATTGCACAAGTAATGGGAAATATGAGAACCTACAAGCTGAGTAGGTTGAAATCCAGTGCAGTAGCATGGAGAGTGTCCATGTAGGAGCTGAGGAGTTTACCTCTTGATCCTGTGGCATTTCCCTTATAGGCATCCGCCAAAATGGGGCTGGATGACGATGGAGAACTTTTGGATGGCATCCAGACTAAGTTGCTCGAATGTCAGCAGTGGCTAATGTGTGGAGGTCTTGCTGAAGCAAAGGATGGAGAAGTGGTTGACCTGAACCAAGGGGAGGTATCTTTCAAAAGACAACCATGACAAGACATCTCTTAACTGCACGTATGTTTCTGCCACTACCGATCTAGCTTTTCATGTAGACCCTACTAGTAAAAGAGTAGTCTGCTATTTCAGTGACTATGAGGTTTTCTTATGATTTATCTTTATACCTTGAAGATGAAGAGATGTCATTGGGACCAACTTTTCCCACTTTGTAACACAGATCACAATGGGTCAAAACACTAACTCCATGAGATCAAGTACCAGATAGCACAACATGTTACTTTCTAATCACCACTGTAGAGAGATCAAAATCCAGTGTTATGAAATGATTTTATCTTGCTTACTGTATTTACAGAAGTAATTTTCTCAACACAGAATGTTTCTTTACTGCATTTTTCCCAGTATTTATTGCCCAATGGAGTAACTGAAGGTGCTTCAAAAGAAAGTAGATAAAAAGATTTTGAAGAAAGGAAGTAAAAAAAAGTAAGAGCTAACAGCTATTAATTTTTTCTTTATGTATGTAACACACCAGTTTTAGATGCACTTACTTGTAAAGTTATTATGCAGTTGTTATGGAAGTGTCAAGCTGTTCACCAAACCAATGCAAAACATTTTAAGCAGTACTGAGTGTAAAACTAAATGAATTAATAAGTTTTTCATGGGGTTTCTTTGTTTGTTTGCTTGTATTTTACTCCAAGGAGAAAATCAAAGTGAAAATCAGAGGTCTTTTCCTGCCAGCTTTTGTTCAGCTAGACCGTCCCATCAACTTCAACAGGACAGTGTAAATATTTAAGAATTATCCACGTAAGCAAAGTTTAGGAATACCAGCTACCATGACTGATTGCAATGCTGTCTTCAGTGCGGCGTTGATTATATAAAGAAAACACTTTTATTAAAAAAATAAAAAATCAATTTCAGTTTTATTATTGTGTGTCATAACTAAAGTGAACTGGGCCAGATTCGCTGTTATCTTGCATGCTATATAAACATTATCACTCCATGTAGCAATTCGTGCCCATCTTGGACATCATGTCAATGACCGAGTGAGAAAAATTACCAAGAATCTGACCCTGGCTATTACATCATGATGGTAAAGAACAATGGGTTGCTTCATTTTTAGGGGTTTATGGGAGATCAAGGTATTATTTGGAAACATTAGACTAAACCAGTGTGAGATCAGTTCCTTCATAGAGGAAAAATCTGTTTCCCTGAACACCAGGATAATTAGTGTGCTACAAGTGGTATTAGGTCTGTTCAGATCCTGTGATGAAACAGAGGTAAAGCACATGGCTTTCTGTAATTTACTGTCCAAGTACAAAAGGCTGGCCCACCAACACCACACTGCAAGTGTTTAGTCTTTCACACACAGTCTTGGAAATCAACCTTGCAATGTAGGACATGAGAAAAACCTATTCCTTACTTTTAAAAACTCTGAGTGAATGAAATGGTGACATTTCCCAATGAAGTCATAGAATCATAGAACTGTTTTGGTTGGAAAAGACTTTTAAGATAACGGAGTCAAACCATAAACCTAACACTGCTGAGTCCACCACTAAACCATGTCCCTAAGCACCACATCTACCTGTCTTTTAAATACCTCCAGGGATGATGACTCAAGCACTTCCCTGGGCAGCCTCTTCTAATTCTTGACAAATTGTTTCTCATATCCAATTTAAACCTCCCCTGGTGCAACTTGATGTCATTTCCTCTTGTTCTATCACTTGTTACTTGAGAGAAGAGAACAACACCCTCCTTGCAACAACCTCCTTTCAGGTAGTTGTAGACAGCAATAAGGTCTCCTCCCAGCCTTCTTTTCTCCAAAGTAAACAACCCCAGTTCCCTCAGCTGCTCCTCATAAGACTTGTGCTCCAGACCCTTCACCTGCTTTGTTGCCCTTCTCCGGACACACTCCAGCACCTCAATGTCCTTCCTGTAGTGAGGGACCCAAAACTGACTACAGTATTTGAGATGCAGTCTCACTAGTCAATAGTTTGTCCTTTTTTGTTTATTCCTAAGGGCGTCAAGAGAAGTTTAAAGCAAGATTAGAGAAACAAAAGGAAGTTGTTTCCACCTTCAGTAGTTCTACTGAAGTCACACAATTAAAATACCTTTCCTTTTTGATAAATTTTTACTAATTCAAGTCACTGAAACTGCATGTCTGGCTATTGCTCCACAAAGAGAGCCAGCACACAATTGTTAATAATTATCATCATCATGTTTACAGTACTGACAGATTGCAGATTAATTAGACAACGCATAGATGGAAGGGAGAACAAAAAGCCAGTGGCTAAAGAATGATGTTTAGTGTGGCTCTTGTGAATTATTATTGGGTATTTATTAATTCGACTAATGGTCACCTGTAAAATGTTTTCTGAAAGAGGGTTCAGGAATCTTCTGAGGAGGAGGAAACTGTGTCAAAAGGGTGAAAAGGGAGGAGGAATATAGGTCAGTCACATGTAGGGAGATCTCAGGTGACACAGTAGAGCACCACAGATGGTAGAAAAAGCCTGTGTTTGGGCACTGAATTTCACTTTCAGCATTTTAGACTCAAGAGAAGCACTTCTTCCAAAGCCAATACCTTCCTACAAAGAAATAAATTCACAGACTAACGACCATGACAATTAAAGTGAGAAACAAACCACTGAACAACTTCCCATTCTCAGCCTTGTATCATCTAAGTATACAAGGTGCTATGTCTCTGTTCAGAGACAGGATGAGTCCAGATGATCTATGAAACAACTGCATGATATACAGTTATTCACAAGCAGTGGTAGCTCACACCATCCTTCAGCAAAAATCTAGGTGTAAAGAAAGGCTCCGTCTCCTTCATTAATGTGGTGGTTGTCATGTATGCACCTGTGTTTTATCCTAGAGTTAATTCGTTTAATTAAACTGTGCTATAAAAAGCTTTCTTCATAGTATGTGTTACATTCCCATAGAAACATTCACATTGATCTTGGATTTTGCCTTTAGCACACTTAAGTTCTGGGTCTGTAGCAATCTGACACACTTTAACTATGAGAAAAATCTGTCTTTTTTGACTACAGTAGCACTGATTGATTCTATACTTACAGATGGATTTTTTTTATGAGCTCTTATTCACTGATGCTTCAGAAACCTATTGGTTGGTTGTATTCCCACAGATGAAATAAACTGGTGGCACAAGAGAAAACTGCCACATTTGTTGAAATGCCACAGACAAATTGCTATTCCTTTAGCTAACGATATTTAAGTATTTATTTTCCAAGAAATGTGCTACATTTCTAAAGAGACCAATTTCAAAGAAACTGAACACTCTGCCTCTATAAAGAAAAATTAGATAATATGGGGGTGGGGAGAAAGTAAATATATTTCTGGTTATTCTGAAAGTTTTTATTCTTTCTCAGTAAAATTTTATTGTAAAAGTATCCAAAGTTCAGGGCTGTTGGAGTTTTTCTAAAAGACCTGCAGACTTCACTCATTATTCAGGTGAGTGGTCCAGGGAGGTCAGCAAGCCCGTTCCAATGAGTGATGACATTTAGCAAACTCTTGCAGGATGAAAAATTAAAAAGCCAGTTCTGTAAGTTGCCTCACGCTGGCAGGTGCCCCTGTGTCTGGTGTGTCTTTGAGAATGGGCACAGGATTCCATTCAGGTGCTGACATTTTGGATAAATAGGTAATTTTTTAAATGCCATAGCATACTGGCTGTGCTTTGAGGTATGTTCCTGTGAATGAGGAAAAGAATTGCGAGGCTGAGTGTATATATAAACCAATGAAAGACAGTAGCTGTCTTGAGCTCTGTTCATTTGGGGAAAAGGTCCTTACACTTTTACTCTTTTCAGTTAAATTGCTTTGCCATTATCTGTATCTAATTTTCTTGCAGGCTTCCCCTGGGAGCAGAGAAAGGAATGGACATATTAGAAGGATCAGACAGCTGTGAGTACAGAATCTATTGTGCAATTAAAGTCAAATTATTATGAGTCTGATCTTGGGCCATGCCCAGAGTCTACAACCCTTACTAAAGTCAGAATCAGGAGCCTTCTGCATCTTGCAAATACAGGCTATGGCAAAAAAAAAGGACTCATCCTGGAAGTTACTAACATCAACAGAATTTTTAGACCTAAATCCACAAGACATTTAACCTCCTAAAACTGAGATTCCCAAAGCACTTTGCCAGCTTTGTAACCCAACAGGTATCTATATTAATTTGCACGCTTACAAATCCACCACTGCATACACAACTGTCACTGAACTGTTTGGTGCTTTCTGCAATGTCTTTGGAGCAAGGCTTTTCCGCAGCACAACCTCATCAGGCAAATAGCTGTTTTCACAAATGTGAGCTCCACACAACAGAGGTGAGATTTGGTATAAGTAATCTGGAATGCAATTGGTAGTGAAGAAGCTGCAAAACTTATAATTAAGTTGTTAACTACCCTTAATTTGAGCAGAATTGAGATCTGGTTCAGGTCCACATCTGCAGGAGGTGAAGGATCTGTTTACCTTTTTAAAGTTCATGATGCCCTCATTGGAACAATACCGATTACAACACACACATTTTCTGAGACTTTAGGGTTTGGTGACACCGTTGGTGAGTTGTGGAGGGTAAAAGCAATACTAATGTAAATTGGCTGTGATATTAACAAAATTAGTTATTACAGATATAGGTAAATTATTTTCTTCTGTATATTTCTGGTCCTTATTTTAAAGTTGGTGAACCAGTGTTTGTGGTACCAAATTCACCAGGAGATATCAAATACCCAGCATGGTAAGTCAGTGATTACACAGTGTGAGGGAAACAAGGACAGACACCAGTAATTGCAAAAAGGTTTCCTGGGGTGGTGAGCAAACCAAACAAGCACTATGAGAGTAAAAACTCTAGTCTTGGTTGCTCATACATGTATGACAGGCCCTACTTTTAATTTCCAGTGTTACCAACATGCAAACTACTCTAAACATGAGGTATAACAACATGTAGGAAGATTTCTGTTTTAGTGCTGTAAAAATGCTGACAGAGGTCATAGATGTGACTGACATTGAGGAGGCTGTATGTATAAGGTGTCAGGGCATATCTTATCAGCAGATGGGCAACTAAACAGTGTTGAGTCTTGACCACAATGCTGTCTTCAAGTACTAGTGAGGTATTTGTCTTAGCCTGAATTATGAGGAGTAGTGAATTATGGTATATAGTCAATGTGGACCTAATCTGAAGCTGAAGGGAGTCTTTTCTCCCAGAAGGAATTTCTCTTGCATATTTCTAAACCAAGATATCACTCCTGGAGATTTTCTTGGTGTTTTTTTCTCTTTTGTCCTCCTATCAGTGACTGTAATGTGAGGTGATGGTTGTAAATAATTATTCCTCCTCCTTCACTTCCTTGTGGGCCATCTACTTTTTATCCTTTTGTCTGGATTTTGTAGTTGACAGCACAAGTAAACTAATATCTAATAATTTTTGCAAGATAAATTCAGAAAAATTAAGATTAGCTATGTAATTAAGACAGTATCACAGGAGTTTGAACTCAAAAAAGTCCATATTTTATTTGCTTCTTTTATTGTAGCTCTCAATTGCACCTCTCGTGGTATTTTTCTGTGATTCCTTTCCCATCTATAAGTCATTTTTTTCTCTCTCCATTCTCATGTTTTCCTGTTCTCTTCCCCTTCCTTGTTTCACAGCCCTTGCCCAAGCTCCCATACCCTAAACTCTTTGCTGTCTTCATTCCCAGATGCCTTCCTCCCTTTTATTCTCTCTCTCTCTCTCTCTCCCCTGCACTTTTTCCAATTTCCTTTTTCTGTCACGCCCTTAAATTCTCTTTTCTCAACCTTTGTCTGGCTGCATATGCCATGATATGAGGAGGAACTGGTACTCCACCTATTGCACTCCAGGCCCTCACACAGTCAAGCACGGACTCTCCAGGGTTACCACACTTTTCTCTGCTGAAACAGAGAGACACATTTCACTAGCGCAGTGCATCAATATTTACTGATACAGAAAAGTACTCTGTGGAAATAGCAGCCTGGGAGCCGTTCTTCCAGTGGCTACTAATAATGAATGATGAGCACTTTTAGTTCTAGAGTAAAAGATGTTTTGATGGATACACTTTCATTTGCCACCCTGTTTCTTGTAGTGCCGACTTCACAGAGCCATGGTGATGACTGGTATAATAAACTAATAATTGGGCTGTTTAAACTTGAAGATCGATCTCCTGCCATCATCATTAAAGAAAAAAATACCATGTTAAGTTCTTTTCTGATTGATTTTTTTCTAAACATGTCAATTTACATCACTAGGTTTTAAGACAGCATTGATTTGAGCCAGCAAACAGATGCAGAAATATTAGTGAAGTTCTAATTAGCATGCGTTTCCCCCTTTTTCAAGATTGACTTAAGATACCTCAGCAACAGTAGGTTTTTTCAGTTGATAACCAAATATTACCTTAGGGAGTATGCCCTTTTATGACATTTATTCCATCCTACTTAAACAGAGATTGATGTTTTTAATGCAATTAATTTCATTGCAGACACACTGTTATTGCTGAATACAGACATAGCCAAAGTAGGATATTTCCTGGTCAGGTTTGCAAAGCTGTGACAACAGTTTCCCTGAATCACTTAATTAGATGCTATCTGTGAAACATTTATAAATGCAATTGCCTTCTAACAGTATATTATCTTTTTTCACCCCTACTCCTGGCTTAATTTTGTGTATCAGTTTGCTTGTAGATACAAAGATTGAGGTCTTGCCATCACTTGAGACGAAATAGATTGATTTATCCCTAACTATTGTAATTATGCCACAGTAATTACTTTGCCCCACCAACAACCTTCACCTTGGTTCCCAGGCTAGAGTTGTAATTTGGTTTCTTTGCCAACTGAGATCCTCATTCATCTCACCAGGTTACTCCAAGCACTGTCTTCAGGGGGATTGTTGTATTGCTTTTGAGTACAGGCAGGACAGAAACAGCAATAGTCTGTGGTGTTCACCTAGGGCATTAATAAGGATGGAAATCAGAGTTCACCTAAATGGGAAGACAAGCTTCCCTAAAATTCCCACTCTTCACAGCAAAATACCATGTAATTTACAATGAGGCAACTTCTTATGGAATGGCAGTTAAATATAGTAGGATGATGTGGAATAGAACATTAACCAGTGCAATTAACTGTGGATAATAGACTTGACGGAAAATGGATTTCCATTTGTTAAAAGTTTGACACTGACACAGAGTTCATGTATATATATACATCTTAAGTGAAAGCTCAGAAAAACCTTTCCTTCTCCAAATAAGAACCTATCTGGTAAAAAGAAGAAATATTTAAATGTATGACCCTTTCCATAAATGAGGATGCTATGAGAACATAAAGGTTTGCCATTGGCTGTGTAAAGACTCTCTTTATTTTTAGTAATCTATCTTGAGTTACTGTTTTTCTGTTTTTATCATTTCTGTAATATTTTCATTTCTTCCCCAGCTACCTCAGTTTGAAATGTTTTCAATAGTCACTTACAGTATCATTTGCACAATTATTATTATTTATTTAGATTTTGCTAACAGTACAATATTTCATCTGTCAAGAAACCTGATGTCTAGACTTTCTCCTACTTCCTTTAATTTGAATGACAAACAAGTTGCACCTTCTAGGTATATTTCTTAACACTAAATACTAATAAGCTCACTAGTTTTGCAGACCTAACATAGAGAAGAACTAAGTTTTGTTGAATGAACAATCTCTTTCGCTCAGTTATACAAAGGGTGTTATGTAGGTATTTTCTCAGGTCTTCAATTCCAGTATTTTTTGTTACAGAGTAATAGGAGTATATGAGTTACTCCCTAAATGCAAGTTTTGAGAGTCTCAAACTTGACTGGGAAGCATCTATGTTTCCATCTCCTCTTGTCCTTCAGAATAATGAACTTTAACAGTCCTTCTCCAGTGAAGAGCCCAATGAAGTCAAGATTAAAGCTCCCACAGACTTCTGTAGTGTCAAGTCTCAGCTGAAGCTGTAAATTGATCAAATTTAAAAAATTGAAAGATCAGTTCAACTTTCACAGAAGAAATTTTTATGAGTGAACCCTTTCCCTTGTAGTCAACCATTGTTGCAGCAGACGTCAACCTTTACAGCGCCAGAAGCAATCATGCTGTTCAAGTTACTCACTTCAAGTAGTCTCTGTCTTCCCTATAAGCTTTTTTTTTTTTTTTTCATTTTAAGTCAGAAAACCTAAGTAGCATCAAGGCTTCTCACTGGCAACATATCTTCTGCCAATCGTCATCTATGGACCACTGTATTCTGGATTCCCATTTCAAATGAAGTCCACAAGTACCCTGGAGGAAGTACAATATAGTACCAAACTAGTGTTCTTGCTTCAATCACATTTCAAAATGACCCAATATGATTCTTGGAAAAATTGTTATAAGACAGTCTGCAAATACACCACGTTGCTCCTTATGGATTTCAAAAGTAGTTCACTTCTTAAGGGTGTAGTAAAAGTGTCCTCTGTTGACTTGGGATCTAAAGGAACTAATCTAATCAAGGGGTCATTAAAACCTCTCAGATGACCAAGCCAGGGAGTTCACTCTCCAATGGCTCTTAATTTATTGTACAATACGGGAAGTTCAGACAATGAGAGAGGCCTGTTAAGATGACATAGTTGCAAGTGTTCAATGGTTCTCCTGGGAACTTTACGCAAGCTTCTCTAGACATTGACAATATATTCCAGGATTATTTTCTTGTTGTGGAAATGCCAGAGAACCTCAATACAAAACTTATCTACAGACACACTATCAGACCAGAAAATGATTGCACTATACCATAGCTCTTCCTAATTAAATTGACTCAGATGTTTAAAGTATCTACCTTTGTAAGAAGTAACACCAACAGTTTGCTATTTTGCTTGAAATGGCCATTTTCTCTCTCAAAATTTCCATTTAAGATGGAAAGCTAAATTATAGCTGCATAACTCAGGCTGTGTTTCCTACAGCAAGCCTTTGCAATTACATTTTTACTCTGGAATCTCTTTTTAGAAATGAATGCTTTTACACTTAGATCACAAGGAATTTCGTAAAAAAATCTGGTTATGATCTTGAACATATATATGAAATTCTGACTATATACATACACATACATATATAGAGAGAGAAAGAGACAATTCAGGATTCAAAGACAATTCTATATATGCACACATGTTGGGTTGGGGTGGGGGGCTGTATTTGGTAGTGGAGAAAGGGGCTACAGTGATGGCCCAGGTAAGAAACTTTGCAAAAGCTCCCCTGGCTCCAAGGCAGACCTCCCCAGCCCAGGCTGAGCCAATTAGCAATAGGAAAGCACCTCTGCAAATCTGTATTTGCGAGGGGAAGGACTGTCTTGAAAAGAAGAAGGTGGAGAGAACCTGGAGGAGAGGCCTTTGGCCTGAACAAAAGATGACCATCAGCCTAAACAGAGAGGTTCATTGCCAGGAGGAAGGAGGAGGAGGGAGAAGACAGAGAACCTCAGACACCCAGTTCAACCGTATGGAGTAGGAAGAAGGAAAAGGAGGTCCCTGCAGCCCATGGAAGTTCAATGTCAGATCAGATACTCACATGTAGGCTATGGAGGATTCCACGCTGGAGCAGGAAAGCTGAGCCTGAGGGCAGATGTGACGGAATTGAGACCCCAAGAGACCCTGAACGCCAGAGCTGGAGTGGATCTCCAGAGCCAGGGGTGAGGAGGTGCACTGGACTGGAGACCCATCTGCAGCCCATGGATTTCCCCATGCGGGAGCTGGGAGCTGAGCCTGAAGAGGTCCATGACTCCATGGGAAGCTCACTTTGGAACATCTTGTTCCTGGATTTTCATGTCAGAAAGAGTGGCAGAGGTGAACTGACTGAAACCCCCATGCCCCAATCCCTGTGCTGCTTATGTGGAGAAGATAGAGAAATCAGGAGCAAAGTGATTTGAGCCCGGGAAGAAGGGAGGGGTGGGGGAAGGTGTTGCAAGATGTGGTTGTTATGTCTCACTGTGCTACTCAGATGAATGGCAATTAATTAAACTGAATGGCAATGAATTAAATTGATTTTTCTTCCCCAAGTTGAGTCTGTTTTGCCTGTGACCATAACTGGTGAGGGAGTCATCCCTATTCTCATTGTAATCTGTGCCCTTTTGTTGTGATTCCCTTCCCATCTCAGTGGGTGGGAGGAGTGAGTGCAGGACCACATGGCCTGCCTGTGGGTTAAACCACCACAGCACATATGTATGTATGCCTGCTGTATGTATAGAGATGACAGTCAGATGACTAGAAGTTGAAATATTAAATATGGCTTTTGAATACTTGATACATTAGCAGGAGTGCTTCTTCTCATTTACTTTACATGTTATGTAAGTCAATGATTCCAAAAAAGAAAAGAGCAAAAAAAAAAGCAAAAAAATGAGGCATTCCAGTTAGAAAGTAGTGCTGGACAGTGGAAAATGTTTAAAGATATACAGGGGTTTTTTTACAACTGCACTGTTGTACACAAAACCAGATAAATTTGTTATTAACATCTTGTTCTGAACATATGGTGATGTAAGCAGCATTTCTTGGAGGTTTCCAATGTCACGTTTGAGAATTTGCATGAATGAAATAAATTAGATGTTGTACAGAAATGCTATGAATGCTTTCCCAGAAGAAAGTACATTACAGTTGAAATGTGTCAGTCTTTTGTTTTCAGCAATAATATAGAACATTAAGTAGAATGTGTTTCTTACCATAAAGATTTACTCACATATGTTCAGTTAAATACTGGGCGACCTCTTTGTGTAACAGTTGTGGGTTCTTATCACAACCGTTTACTATTCCAGTAACATTATTATCAACATTAGTAAAAACATCGTAATTTTTTGCACATAATTTTATTCTTAAATGTATTCATTATGACTTTGGCAACAGTTTGAAACAGGCCAGAGATACTGCTGGTGGCATAATCACCTAAAACAGATGATCATGCCATATGAATACAGAGAGATCCTGTGTATTGTCAAAGCCATAGGTATCAAATCAAAGAATTGCAGCAGCAGTCATGAAAAGGTTATATGGATGTTTCCCAGACTGTCCTTGGGCTAGATTAATATGCCCATCCTCTCAGATTGTGTAGCCAATTCTGTTTGGTCACTTAAGAATGGTGATTTGAGTTGCAGAGAGGTGAGGGAATTGAGAATTAGTTATTTCTTTGAGGCACAACTTAAGTTCATGTATTTCCCCAAGGCAGTTATTTATTTTCAGCAGCCTCTTTCCCCAAAGGTTTTAATTGCACCAAAAATGTCTTTTCATCCCATTTTCTCACAGGTATTAGCGACTGAAGGAAATATGACAGATCAGCTTTCCTGTTAGGATTTGTCTTGATGCTTTCCATATACTCTTCTCGTCTAAAAGATTTTTGAAGTTGCCTTAAAATCCAGTAAAATTAACCACTACTTGCTTGCTAGAATTTAAAGGACCATTGCTTAAAAGAATGTCTAAATACTTGATATTCTTATGGGACCTAATTAAGGAAATGTAAATTTAATTCTTCAAGCCCAAATTTCAAAATAATTATAAATAAAATCATTGCTGCCAATCTCATACTACTGGGCTGTGAAACAGGATCTGTGTTTTGGGTACTGTTATGTATGTATATGCATTTGTGTGCACACAACTGTACTTATTGCTAGATTTGGAATCTTCATGTTCACAAATAATCTTTCTAGGTTGAGCTGAGAAAGCACAGTCATTCTTGTGGGACTAATTTTGTGTTAAATATTAAAAGTATACTCTGATGCGTTTCTTTCTGTCATCTCATGCCAATTCCTACCATATATTTAAAAATAGTTTTAGAAGTCATTGAAGGAATAAAGCATAAATAAAACTGAAGATTAATTGCTAAGAGAGAAAAGACCTTTTTCTACCCTTCATTGTCCCAGGCAGATAGCAATTCTATTTTCCTTCCAGCCTAAAATACTTAGGAGCACATTCAAGAGACATTGCAAAAAAGTGCTGCTCTCTGACACCATCTGCTTTGAGCCTCTCCTTACTGCAACTGTCAATATGTGAACACATTAAAGACTTTTCTTCTTTTGATATGTGAGCATTGCCTTGGGATATGCTGGTCATATCATTTTTTCTCAGTAGATAATGATTTCCCATCCTCTACCTTGTCCTGAGTTGGGATTTGTGGGGAAAAGCTTGTCCTATTGCCTTTAAAACCCAGTTTTCTGGGACTTTTGATGTATCTTTTATCAAAAGGGAAATATGAGAAGCCTATTGAATATCATCTCAAACGTCTCTCCTGTCTTTCAAGGACCTCCAGCTCACACAGCCTCTCTACATGTGAAATGTATCTGCTGTTCTCAAGCTCATTTTCTGCACTCTTTTGACACTTATTTTTCTGCAATCATCCTATTCCACTATGCTTTATCATTGGCAGGAGAATGTGAAAATGAGCACACAAGTGTTACAATCTACCAGATAGCCAAAATCTTATGGCAATTCAAGACATCATATCAAGGTAGTACTAGAGGCAACAAGAAGGCAGGAGTTCACAGCAGAAGTCCTGAGTGATTCTTCTGCAACAGTCTGAATTAATCCACTTCCACCAAGGCATCTGGGTGACAATTTGGTGCTGTGAAAGGATGTCTCCAGATCCTGCAACCCCAGACATACTTCAATATGAGAGACATGCTTGAGTACTTTCCTATATCTACCCCCCAAAAATTGGCATGACCAGCTGTCTGGCATTGTAGGAGCTGTATTGCCACTATGAAGTATTTCTCCTTGTCTGGTTATGAATTCTTTAAACTAACACTTAAATGGCATTCAGGAACAATTTCTCCTAACTCCAGTCCAGACAGGGTTTTAAAGAGGTATCCATTGGACATGCCTGCACTGACCTCCTATGAAAGTCAAACTCATTCTGTTTAGTACAACTT
This sequence comes from Antrostomus carolinensis, assembly GCF_000700745.2. Taxonomy (NCBI): domain Eukaryota; kingdom Metazoa; phylum Chordata; class Aves; order Caprimulgiformes; family Caprimulgidae; genus Antrostomus; species Antrostomus carolinensis. Next base: position 72,910 of record NW_010286508.1, read on the forward strand.
TTGACAGAAAAGAGAAAGAAACAGAGCCCAAGCTGTGAAGGAGGAGCTGTTGGTTGAAATGCAGCCACAAGGTTTCAGGGAATCTCCTGTAAAATGCAGTACCCCAGAGCAAGCACACTATTTAACCCTGCCTAGGGTTAATCTGGCTTCCTCCAAACAGGCACTGGGGTGCAAATGTCAGTAAGTGTCCTCAGGAGCTTAAAAGGGTACTTCAGGCATGAGCAAAGAGAACTAGCATGCTGCATTCCCTAGTTACTGCTACCTACAAGTATTTTACCTCCTATCTCTCAGTTTTGTTAATCAACTAATTTATTGGAAAAAAAGCTGGATGACTGTGAGGTCTAGTCAGCAGCCTCATTGTTTCGTTATACTATGGAAGGAAAAAAATTGTCAGAAACTATTGACCTTCTTGTTGCTCGAACACTTTATTTTCTTCAGTCTGTATGTTTTGCAGCCAGGGAGGGGGGAAACAGTAAAACCTGTGTTTCTGGTCTCACTGTAGCAGTACAGGAACCATACCTCATATATTTGCTTGCTGAGAAAATATCCTGATGTTCTTCATGGAAGAATTGAAGATGTATGTCTTGTCTTTCTGTTGTGCACATCAATTCCAGCTCATGGCTTCAACAGATAGATCATCTAGGAACCTTTGAAATGGTCAGCTGGAAGCAGCAGATATTCTGAAGTTAAATCAGAAAGGAACCAATCACAGGCATTTTGGGTCTCCAAAGTCAGTGTGACTTCCTCAGTCTATGCTGTGTCGCTAAACCAGTTCATTCATGAACTGGACATAGATGATCCTCCCAAAATTCACACTAGCTGTGCTTTTAGCTCACTGAGGAATCAAGTGTCTCACATGAAACTGCAGGCTTACTTGGAGACAGACACCATCTATGGTGTGATGTAAGTGCTGCCAGCTAATTCTGATCAAACTGTGCCATTTGAAAGGAGAACAGAAACAATTTAGCTAGCAAAATTCGAGTGCTTCACAGGAGACTCCATCGTCTGCATTCCCATTTTTATGACAATGATTTGATAATCGGACATTTTGTTCTAAAACACTTTCTCATGCAAAAATGTACAATCAATCATTTTTGTTCGCATTGCACGCTGACATTCATGGGTACCTTTAAAATGCAGTTTCCATGAATAGTGTTATAGCCAGACAAAGTGAATAGCTGACTTGAACTTCTAGGTCACTAATTCTTCACAGATTAGCACTGTCAGCACTGATGGATGAAGGGAGAGATCTATCAGAATGGATGTGAGGGGTTTCACTTCTGCTTTGTAAATCATGCAGGAAATCCCAGTGAAAACTAAGCCTCTGCCTGTCACAAAAGTTAAAACATCACAAGCAGAGTAGTAACCCCCCAGTTAAATTGGCTTTTTGTTGCTGTTGATCAAATTTCTTATAATCCTTCCCACTTGTTTTGTCTAGTGCTGCATTAGTGATGAAAGCCTTGGGATTTATTAAAAGAACGTGAAAGCAGAACAGTACAAAACAAAACAGACCAGAAACTCATGAGCAGGGAAAAGTATGTAATGGCTTTCTGTGTGATCTCGTCGGTGCTCACAATTCCCATGGAAGTCATGTGGGTGCAGAGCTGTGCGACACTCTCCAGGAGCGACCCTGGTTTTTACACTGGACACTGACAAACAGTGGTATAAAACATTTTGGAATTTCTTTCCTGGGAATCAAAAAAAACATTCTCATCAATTTGCAAACAACCTCTCTGAGTTTCCTACACTGTATTTAAAAAAAAAATAAAGTTAAAAAATCCCTCTCTTTCCTCACTAAAATTAAAAAAAAAAGGTTTTATTTCATGTCTTTGGTATAGGAACAAAAACGTTACAATATCAAGTGGAGCACTTTTAAATTAAGTGATAACTCTTAACTCCCATGGTTTCAGACTTGCCTCCTTACTGGATTTTCTCCTCAGTACAGGATTTTCCCCTCGGTTGCAGATATGCTTCCTTACAGGATTTTGCCCTCAGGATTCCTTCAGAGTGGGCCCCTTACATCTGGCAGAGGCACACAGCTCCAGCCTTTAAAGTAAAGCTGACTGATTTATTTTTTGAGACTACCTCCTATAGCTATATATTTTTTACCTGCTATAGCAGGTAGTCTCACCTTCTGAGAGGTTTTCTTGTTCTCATCCCCAAGACAGTAATGCATTAGCGTACACTGAAGCAGCTGAGTGTCCTGGTTTCCCACCACACTGGGATAGGCTGAATTCCAACAACAATTTGCCATTTAAAAAAAAAAAGTATAGATGTATTAAAAAATATCAATGAATTCTCTTCATCCATTGGAGGAAATCACAGTGAGACTGGCCTCTCATCCAGTAGGTCCTAGGCACTGCCAGACATGTCCACATTTTGCTTTAAAGAAACTATCAAATGCTGATTGTTAGCATTTATGCCTTGTAGTTGCAGTAATTTATAGTGAGATTGATAAAAGAGAGCAAAGAAGAGGTGACAGAAAGTTCTTAGTTATTTAAGCCAGCCAGGGAAGGTTTGGAGGAGAGACAATTTCCTTCTGTGAATAAATCTGAGTAAATAAGGGAACACAGATCACTGAATAAGCTTCCCCTTGGGAAGAAGAAAAGCTCTTTAAGCACAATAACTGGCTCTGAATAAATTTAGACTGGAAATCACGATTCTCCTACAGTAGGGCAGTGATTTTCTAGAATAAGCTTCCAATTGGAGCTGAAGGACTAAGTGAGCCAAGTAATTCCAAGGACAGAGATATATGATTGTTTTAGGAAGGCATTGTCTATTGTCTGTGGCCAGTGGTGATCCAGGGACTGGGGTTAAAGAGGGTCCTTCCAGTCCCAAGTTCTTAGGACAAGTGCCCTAAGACAAGAACTGTCTTTACCCAGAAGGGCATTTTGCATTTAGTACTCTTAGGACAAAAAAGTCAGTACCAAAGTATAACTGTTAAGTCTAAAACATTCTCAGTGTAAAATGAGACAGGAGGTGGGCTGCACTTTCTCTTATCAATGCTGATTTTGTGCCAGAGAGATATTACTGATTTTGTTGGAATCTCTCCTTTTCTGAGGATGTATGATTGAAAAAAAATACTGAAGTTCATTGAAGTGCTACTATTGTCCTAAAATATCTGGAAAAGAGATGATGGGAGAAGAAAATTCTAAGTTCTCTCATTTTTAATAGTTGTCTCTTTATATAATTACCCTGGGTGACTTCCCAAGCATTTTTGGCTTAAGCTTATCTTAATTGCCCCTTGGAAATTTGAGGGCAAGTGACTGAATCAATTTTTAAAATATAGCTGGTGCACTATTATGTACTTGTAGCTCAAGCTGCAACAAGGGAATGAAATTTCAGAGTGTCTTTTGTCTCTGTGTGCTATCACATCTTGTCTTGATGATCCATTGATATAGTTTGCTACTAGCTGAATGGTTTATTAAATGCCTTTCAGCCTGTGTTGTATCGGCACATCACTCATTACAGACACTTCAGGAGCCATCAGCCTTGAAAACATGGTCTGAGTAATGAAGACCCTTCTTTTTCTGGTGTGAATATATAGAAAGGGAAATCATCATTCACACTCCTGTTCCAGAAAGACGGGGGCACTTGAATTACTTGTAATTGTGGTTACTGAGAGCCATTAGACAAGAAGCTTATTACTTAGCTTTGTCTTATAACATGAGTTACAATAGGTCTGGTTAAAATGTGGGGCAAAAAGCTCTGTGAACAGAGTTCTGTCCCAATTCCCCACTCATAATCTGATAAAGAAGGTTAATGGAGCACCTCATGGCTCTGCAAACACCGTTTTCCTCCCAAAGGACACAGATGGTGCATACCAAAGTCCCCCTGGATGTCTGCTAGGCTGGGTCCAAGGGGTACAGACCCAATGCACAAGCTGAGGGGTACAGAATAGTTGGTGTAGACCCAACCAGTATCACCATGGAGATCTCACAGTTGTTTCCATTACTTTTATTGGAATTTTCACATCTTCTTGAGTGGTGAACAGGAATGAAAGAGACGGTCATTCTACTTTATGGAAAGCAAAAAAGAAAACATGCAGCACACTTTAAATTCACTGTTTAAGAGATTCTTTTAAAATCTTTACATTAGCTGTATAATAGCTTTTTGTTAAGCTGTAAATCTTTTCTGTTATGTATTTTCGTATCATTTGTTACTGTCCTGTGACTTTACCTAATAATAAATATTAGCAAGCGTTTATTTAGTCTTTAGTTAGATACTAAATACAGGTGATTGCACTTAAATGTAAGAAAAAGCTATTTTACTGTGAGTGATCAAACACTGGAGCTTATTTCCCAGGAAAGCTGTGGAGTGTCCATCTCTGGAAGCATTCAAACCCTGGCTGGATATAGCCCCAGGTAACCAGCTGTAGTTGCCCTTGCTTGATCGTCAGGATTGGACTAGAAGACCTCCAGAAGTGCCTTCCAGCCTCAGCAATTCTGTGATTCTGTGATATCAAAGCAGATATATAAGAAGCCATAACACCAGATGCTAATCTACAAAGTACCAGGACTTCTTTTTGCTCGTGTGAGTGGGAATTGAACAACATCATGGGTGGTGTGAAGTCTTGCCAGGAAATCTAAGATACTCTTTGTTAGAAGTGTAGTGTTAATAAAAGCATTCTTTCTGTGAGATCTATTTTTATTTTGAATAACTAAGGGGATCTTCTCACTTCTTCTATTGAGCTGCCCACATTTTCTGTTACTGCTGTTCTCCATATTTTTCTATAACTCCAATACATACAAATAAATATTGTTCTTTAAGGCAGACGACAGAGAATAGCAACTTACTGTGAGAGAAACAACAGCTTTTACCACTTAGAGCAGAAACGAGTGCAAGAGAGTGGTACATCATACATGATGTGTTGATTTTATAAAATAATTAACAGAATACTCAGAATATAGATATTTGTGGCAGTATATCAGTATTAGCATTTTGCATTTTTCAGTCTTCTTTATTTCTCAGTGGATTTTCCACCGCAGCACTAAATCAAAATAAGAACTCTTTAAATAAATAGCTAATGAAAACTTATCAGTCTTAAAAGAAGGTTTGTTGAGGATTTCTTCCAGAAAGCTGAATTGTAGGACATCTATTGTTCTATTCTCTGCTACCTAAGAATGAAAACTTTTTTATTATTTACTAGTCTGACCTTAGAAATGGTGCTCAAAGTGTGCTTGATAAATAATCATAGTTTCTGAGGCAAAAAAAAATAGATTTGGGGCATGGCTGGTTTTAAAATAACAGTGTGTTAGAGTGCGACTGAGATAATTGCTCTGTCAGACTGGTTTTCTTCTATTTTGGAGTTCTCTTTGTGTATTTTAGCTGCTCTTAAATTGTTCTTTTTAGAATCCATAGCAAATATTAGCTCTGTCACACACCAGTCAAGCATTATAATAACTAGTATTGGGTAGCTCTTGCAGAGTTGGAGCATGAATTTCAGTAATATCTGAACTCCCATGAGGTTCTATTGAAGTTCTCACATTTTTGATAGGCTATCCAAGGTCAAAAAATAAGCAAAAAGTTGTGAATGTATTTTAAGTTCTTATATTAATAAACATGACACTAAAATCCAACACCAGCAAAACATTTGCATATAGATAGATTAATTTACAGCAATGCTTATGAGTACTGAGAGGTTCTGGGCAGAACAGTACAAGAAGGTTCTGCACATAGATATTACCATGGCTTGATATTTCTTCATATTTTTTCCAGATTTAAAAATATTTCTAAGTTTCTGTGCACTGATACACATATCATGCCACTTGACTCCAGCCAAACATATAGCGTATATCACCACACCAAAGGTAAGTCAAATTAGACATACTTTCTGTATGACTGAGTATGTTATGTTACTGCAGTGTCAATGTCTTAAATTTCTCTAGTTTTACACTGTGACAAACTCATGGTCTGCACCATGTATTTTACACTCTCAGGTCAGAGTCAGGTCCTGTGTTTTTAAATTCCAATAAGGTGTTTTCAAGAAGTGATGGCTACACCTCAGAAGCTTTGGTGGGCTGGGAAGGTTTAGATAAACATCCCAATGATTTCTTGAGTAATCTGAGTCTCCCAAGCCGATGAAACCAGACTGGAAAGTTTTCAGAGTATAATTTGATTTGTAAAGTTTGCATAATTTCTGACTGTTCTTACAAATTCTACTTACATTTCTTTTCCCCTAAGATATCTTCCTGAAGCCACTGGAATGGCAAAGGTATAAGCAAGGAGTGATTTTGAGGCACAGACTTGATCTGTAATTGGAAGTTCCAGTAAGTGATAACTGGAAGTTTTTTGGACATTTAAGAAGTTTCTGGTGGACTCAGTCCTAGGTTATTTAAGACTCTTCTCCTCTAAGGCACTCAGTGATTAGACAGCAATGGATTGCAGTGTGATAGGACAGCTAAAGAAAAGGCTGAATGGAGGACTGAAGAATATCACTGTATTTGTATAAATCTTGTGACTAGAACAAGACAAAGAGGAATCTAGCTTAGCATGGAAAACTGAGGGATTCTTGTCTTTGTTCCCTGTGCACATAAGTATCAATCTCAGAGCCCAAACACAGCCATGTCCTCAGTTTCTCACTTTTGAAAGCACACGCAAGAGCAGCTTGCAGATGATTTGATAAAACTCTAGATTTTTCATATGTGCAGATATTCTCTCCCTAGAAAATGTCAAAGGCTGATCATGTACTGCATTTCTGTTCCATCAGTGCTTTCAGATCTCAAGCATGCAGATGAAGCAGCATTGTGTTTTTTTCATAGACCCCAAACCAGCACCTTCCAGAAGAAAACCTGCTTATGAGAATTCACACAGCCTTTGTAAGTGATACGTTGCATTTGATGCAGTCTATGTCAAAGGTTCCCACTGATACCTCTGCACTGAACTGCAGCATTACTCTCTCCAAAATTATGGACCGCAGACAAGATGGACTAAAAAAATATGTGTGTTACATGATTTCCCAAAGAAAAGGAAGACCCTAACAAAACATTAGAGGTTAACTATCAATACAAACGCTTGAAGAATGAAATAGTAGTTTGAATGGTGATCAGTATAGGATATATGTAGGGGTCTCAGAAGTTGGGCAACTTCCATTCTAATTATTTCTTCAATAGCATAATTAACCAGAGATCAATACCTTTGGGACTTTTTTGGGTAGATAAATCAAGTGATAAAGTACACAGATGAACCTGTATCCAAAAAGTTAAGTAAATTTAACACTCATTACTTGAAGTTTTTAAACTCCTGTAAATATTTTCTTGTAAAATCCAAATGATGTCACCAAAAATTCTTCTGAGAAATAATGTGTTTCTTGTTCCCTGTGCATTCTTTGCATGCAGAGACTGATACTATGCAGCAATTTCACCTCTTTTAGGAGAAAAGCCTATTACCTCCTATTATAGCCATTATTAATACATTATGAAAATAATAGCAGGTTAGTTATTACAGGCATTTAAAAAACACCTGCTAGAAAAGCAGCATAAAAAGCAAAAATTCTAGTGTTCTGTGCCATGAGCTCATCTCTTCAAGTGATTATCTAGCGATTTCATTCTTTGTTTCATCAGCTGAAACAGCCACCCAGGGCTCCCTGAACACTCACTCTTTGCAAATTATACCATTCCATGGCAGGTGACAGGAGAAATAAAAGCACAATTCCCTTTGTCTCATCTTTATTACCCCAATCAAATCATTCTCTTTTTTCTTCTCTATAATCACTACAGAGTGCCAATAAGAGAATATTCTGATGTCAGCCAATGGTTCCTAAATGGAGATCTGATAAGTACGCTATTTGTATTCGATTTGTACATAAATGGTGCTGTTTTTCAAGTACCATACAGTGCACTCTACTTAATCGGGATGTGCTTAATCAGAAAAATCATTTAATGGGACATTGTTCAGGGATCCATTTTAAGCCTGGTGATAATTAATACCAATGAGTGCTGATTAATGGTAAGAGTAATCCTGCATATTGGGACGCTCTCAAATTATTTTGTCTTGCTGATGCCTTTTGTATATCACTCTCCTGGCGATTTCTTCAGTTTGCTTCTCTAAGAACAGTTTTCAGTCTCTGCACTGGAAACAAGAGGATCAGTAACCAGCTCACTGCAGCCTGTTCCCAGTACACAATGGGCTTCTTAGAAGTAATGCTTCAGATTTCTCACTACTGGAGCAGGTAATGTTGCTAATGTCAAGCCTGAGGTTGTCTGCAAAAGCATTTGTGTTAAATGATACCCGTTTTTACCTCTTGTTGATTAGTGGTGTTCTAAAATAATAAGTGAGGCAAGGTTTGTTGGGAAAAGATTTTATTCAGAAGAAGAGTTTACATATCCTGCAATAAGGAGGATACTGAAATTTGGCATTTATGGTAGGGACACTATGACTTAAAAACAGACAAAACTGAGATACCTACATCCATCCATTTAATAAAAGGGAGCACCCCTGTCTACAAATCCTGCATTGCTTTCTGTTTAGTAGGGCTCTGCAAGGTAAAGAACGAACCCTGCAGAAACACAGGAAGGTTGGGCTGAGCTTCCCTTCTTTCTTTGCTGTTCTGGCTGATCACTTGTGAGCAATGTAGTATTTTCCAGTGTGGCAAATCTGCCCCAGGCAGCCCAAAAGGCTACCTGAAAAGTTTACCATGTACACAGCAAAATACAGATATGGGACAGCGGTGATCACATTGGCATGATAACGTGTTTCATTGGAGCCCCTGATTTTCTTCCAAATAAACTGTTTATGAGACTTTTTTTTAATGAAACAGTTCTGTCATAGCAGAGTTGTTGATTTCCTTCCACATTTCCAACTGAAAAAAAAACCCAAAAATTCACTTATTTAAAAATACTTTATTTTAGGTATTATTGCAACTTCAGGAACTGCATGAGAAAAAATCCTCTCTCCATGCTGTGCACTACTGTGGTTTTCTTCAGCTCATCTACAGAGTTCAGTTGTGATCTTCAGCATCCACTGTGCACTTTCATGATCACACAGCACACAGAGAGAATGGTGACCATCCATCAATCAGTTAATGCAAGACACTATTAAGAGGTGGTCTTGTATATGCAGAATATAAAAAAATGTACTAATTTTAAGCATAACTTGGAAAGGAAAAAAAAAAGAGATTCATTTGATTAAATGAAGATTCAAAGAGCATAGACATCTACATACAAACTAATCATTGTACAGTCACCTTGTATAGCCAGTGGAGAGGAGGAGACAGTTGCATGCCACTCATTAATAATTAAGAAAATAATTTAAGACCTTTTTTTTCTCTGTGTATTGTGTTATCTCAATGCTTTGCACAGCGTGGAAAATCATCCAAGAAAAGAAGCTCTGGTATAGGATCTACACACAACAAAGGATATTGTATTTACTGTGTTTATAACTATACTGACTGTAATATAGTGATAAAATTTGGGATTGATGCTAAAATACCCCTGGTCATTTTTTCAGCTCCTGCAGCAGAATTTGTCATAGCACAGCAGCACATGAGTTGGTCAGACCTTCTAAAAGATACCCATACCAGCTGACTCCCAGGTAAAACCTCAAGCTAATGAAAATGAAGTCAAGGAACACACTGAAAAATAATTTCACATAACAGGAGTGCCAAACCTAACAGTGACTCCATGCTGCCAAAAAGCCTCGTTTCACAGTTTCATTCTGGGTTCTGGTCTTCTGATTGTTCACAGTGCAGGGAAGTTAGTTCATTTCCAGGCTCTTATTTGAACCTCTGTCCAAAAAAACTGCTGATACAGTTCTGGGAATAACTCAGTCCAGGAACATCTCCTACCAGGCATTATGGCTGAGACCATTCTGTATTCGGGTATCTCAGCCGTGTCTGGGTATGCAATTCAGGTTAATGCCAAAAATTACTTGTCTGTTGGGCTGCAATGCATCCCTCATGTTGTTAGTTGAAAGAGCCACTAAGAGTAATATTTATGTTGATGGGAAGTAAAGGTCTTGAAGGAGATACATGGTTGAATGCTATGTAGTCAGGCAGTTGAACGAGGCCAGTCTGCTCTAGAGAAGTGAGGACCCAAGACATCCTGCACATATTGGTCTGGAGTCCAGAAGTAATGTCGCAGAAAAGCTACATTTATTCCTGCATTGCAATACTTCTTCAGACATATAATATACTGACAGTGATCTACACAAGAGTATGGACTTCAGTGGAGGTTACTGAAGGGATAGTGGAGGTTAGAATTACATTATTGGTTTTGCAAATCTTTTTTTTCCCCCAAGACAATTGGTGTGAGCTTGATTCCCTGTTTTGGTGACTCTTTAAGCATGGTAGCAGAAAGTCATCAGGCTTCGGGAAGTAACTCCTGAAAAACACCAAAATGTAGATTCCTGAGAGAGAGAAAACTCAGTAATAATGAGAATACTTGTGTTGATCTGGAAAAAAATATTTACAGAAAATACAAAGGGTATTTTTCTTTTAGTTAAGGTGATCAGTAAGAATAATTAGTAGTCATCAGTAGGGTTTGCTAATGGTGATTTTTTAATTTTGGGTGAAATAGCTCTAATAAAATGAAAAGAATTTTTGCTGTTGACTTCAAAGGAAGCAGGATTTCACTCTTTCTGTTCTTCAGCAATAAACAAGATTTTAAAAGATGAAAATCACCTTACCTAACTAATATTTATGTTTGAGATAAATTCCCTCTGCTAAGTCACAGAAATAAACATTTCTAGGATGAAATCAATCTGACCTATTTTAGATGTTTATTTTTTAGATGTGTATCTTTAGAAGTATTAATTGCATCCTAGACATGCCCATTTCTTTACATTTACAATAAAAGGAGTATAAACTCCTAGCACAGATATAAGCATCTACATTTAATCAGATGAATCTCACTCCAGTGCGTCTGTCTGAATACATTTCCAGTTTCCTTACCCTGTGTGCAGAAAAGAGAATTCTGGTCAAATTAACCTTTACATTTTTTTTATGTTTGACTAGATACATGTTTTAACATCTTGTTAGTAAGAAACAGAATGTGAAAATGTTTTTAATGTGTTCAAAATGTGGGTTTTAATTATGCATAGAAGCTGTATATTCAACAAACTAATACACCAACACAAAACATTATCAAAAATTGTGGAAATATATATAAACATTAAAATATAAATATTGATGTGCTTACTGGTGTCAGGATATGCATTCATAGTTACTACATTTTCCATGCAATCACTTGAATGCCTGAACTTTCAGACCCAGTTCACTTACTATTTATGCTGTCAGAAGCTGTATATACTTGATTAAATATTTTGTGTGTTGAAGGGCTTTAAAGTTCTGCTATATGTACACTTAATAAAGACTGTACAGGGGAACAAAGGCAGAAAGTTTAGCTTTAAATTATGATAGATATGAAGTTACATTAGAGATGTGCTTGACTAGCTGAACCACATTTCTGAAACACTGAACTACAGTTTTGACAGAAATGTACCACACTTACAGGGAGAGAAGCAAAGAAGGAAGGACTGACTTGTTGCTGGAACAGGTATGTTTTCCTTACTGGACTGTAAGATTGGCTTCCAGTTCTATATATTGCAAATTACTAATATACCACTTGCATCACCGAGTGCAATTGATTGAATTGCCTCTTTTGGCCTCCTCTTAATACATAATGCTGACCTTGGTGCATTCCTAATGAATTTGTGGAGTTCCTTCTCATTTATATTGCCTCCAACTAAAAGTCAATTGGGAGTTCTGTTCTTACTGTCACATGGGGGTTTCAATCACATTCTTTACAGCAAAAATCCATTTTGGAAAAAAATATATGCATTTACCTTATCAGCAGTTTCTTTCAGCAATACCTTCCAGTCGTGTTCTTTTTAGTAAGAGAATAAAAGATCTCTGGTTAGAAGGAAGAGTAGAGAAAGTGTTTGCTCTTTAACATATTTACATTCAGAATTCTATCATTCTCTGAGTTATTCATTTGTTTGGTTCAGTTTCACGTGGTCTCACAAAAAGATTTTCCTTACAAAATTACCAGTTTGGAAGGAATGATTTTAAGGTCTCCAGTACTTTATATGACAAACTCTAAATGCACTGTAAACTCAGATGATTGACAATGAGAAGAGGGAGTTAAGAGAAGCACTGCTGTTTTACAGCATTGCCAAAGCCTCTCACAAATACAAAGGCAAAAGTGTTTTCAAAAAAATCTTTAAAATTCTCTTGGAAGGCTCTTTTGTTTCTGAAAGCTGTCAGGACTGCTAAAAAGATATTTCTGGAGCAAAAACCAAAAAAGATTTTTTTAAGGTTGGAGCTTTGTAAATTTTAAAATGCAAGACCTGAAAATGTTCCATTTCAAGTGCTATTTCATTTTCACCACAGCCTTTATACATGGTCCTATACAGAATGAAGCAGCAGAAAATTGCCCTACCTGCAGTTTGGCCTCGTTTGCCCAGTGGAAGAGGGGAGGCTGGAGGAATGATGGTTGCAGGAGGAGAACACATATCATAATTGGAGCCACACCATATCATCCCTGAGACAAAGGTAGCAGATGGAGAAGAGAAGGCTCCAGGGAGATCTTATAGTGGCCTTCCAGTACCTGAAGGGGGCCTACAAGAAAGCTGGGGAGGGACTTTTCATAAGGGCAATTAATGACAGAACAAGGGGAAATGGGTTTAAGCTGAAAGAGGGCAGGTTTAGATTAGATGTGTCTGACCTGTTCCAGTGTCCAGGTCAGACACTGGAACAGGTTGCCCAGAGAAGTTGTAGATGCCCCCTCCCTGGAAGTGTTCAAGGCCAGGCTGGATGAGGCTTTGAGCAACCTGGTCTAGTAGAAGGTGTCCCTGCTGATGGCAGGGGGGTTGGAACTAGGTGATCTTTAAGGTCCCTTCCAACCTATACCATTCTATGATTCTAGTATATAGCAGGAAGGTTGGATTTTTAATCTGCAGGCATCATTTGTCTCCCAGTCTAGGTAAAATGCAAAAGTCCAACTTTGTGTTAATGCTATGTTGATCTATAAAAAAGCCTTGCAGAGGGGCATGGCTAATTATTGCCAAATAAATATCATGCCCTAATGATTGCCAAATCAACTGTCTCCCCTAAAGCCATTGAGGCTCTCTGTATCATCTCAAGTAATCAGAGTAACAGGAAGTAGATGCCATCCTCAGCTTAGCCCTACCCAGGCTTTCATCTCATCTCCTCTATAAGGCTAATGGTATCACAAATGCATCTTCAAAGCAGTCAAGCAGCTAGTAAGCCATTTGGCTGCTCTGCTTAGGAAGATGGCCTCAAGACAGCCCTGGATGCATCTGGCACTGCCTGCTCTTCCCTGCTGAGAAGCAGCAGAGGTGAGCAGCTAAGACCCATGCAGATTTTTTTGACTGGAAGGTTTTTACGATGATGGAGGATAGGAAGCTCATCAAAGGCTGAGTGAATATTTTACTTGCCTCCCTTCGGAGACAGGGAATGTGTTAGTGTGGCAATTTACCTGCTCCTGTATCTAAACTGTTCCATAAAAATATTTGATTTATTTCCTTTTAACCTACTGTAATATATGGCACTCAGCAGAGCTCAAATCTCCCTGGAAACACTTTGGATTTTCCTGGCCCACAGCCAAGAATAGTGTGTGCACAGGGGGACAAATTATTAGAAGATATTGGGAGAAAAAAAAAAAAACAACTCCAGAATTACCTGTATCTCTTTGGAAACTTGTCAGATACCCCTCCTTCAGTAGCTAAGTAGCAGGGGTAGAGTTCAGGAGCAGAGATAAGCAGCAGGAAGGAGAAAGTAATAACAAAACATCCAATGAGAGTCCCTGTTCTTTTTCAGAAACCTTTTAGATTGTCCCCATGAGATTTAACAATAGGTTTTTATAATGTTCTTTGTCCCTGCAGCCAGTGCTTTATAATGCCGAAAGTGAAAGTTGTTTGATGTCCCTGGAAAAGCCCAAGCCCCATTTCTCAACTTGATGAAGCCAGTGAAATCTATATGAGTGTCTTTTTTTTGCATTTCAAACCACGGCACATTTTTTGCAGCTTATCCAGCCTGTAAGGGGCAAAATATCATATTATTCAGATCCACACCACAGTCACCTTGGTACAGCTGATGCCTGTGTCAGGAAAATGATTATTTTTCACTCCTCCTATTTACCTGTCAAAAAGGAAGTGAAGAAAAAAAATCTTGGCAGAGTACGGGGCACCCAGGCCCTGAAAGGGAGAGTCATGCCCTGGCTCAGCCTGTGAACGTAACCCAGCCCCATAGAGCAGTAATTACATTTTGGGAGCTCAGTAGACTGTGCATAATTGTCCTGTGTGGAGGATTACTGCCTTGTATGAATAATACCATGATGCAGTCTTAAGTACATAGCGTATGCCTCAAACCTACAGTCCAGGCTGGATGACAGACCCCTCTCAGGACCACCCTGGCTGCTGCACACATTAGCTGGCCGCATGGGAAGAATGCCCTGCACAAATCAGTTTCCCATAGATATCTCATGTTTTCAGAGGTAGGTAACAAATGTAGTTTTACTACCTCCAGGTGATGGAGTTGTGAAGACTTGCTAGTCAGACAAATAAGATCATGAATATGAGAGAAATACGTTGCTCACGCTGCCTGCAACTTATCCTGTAATCAGACATCATTTCCAGTTTCTCCCTTCCCAGCTCCTTCCTGGCCAAGAGACTCACACAATGGTTCTGAGATCCAGAGTATCTTTCTGCTAAATGTGACACACCAAACAAACAGCAGAACATTGCACAGCCTGTGCATACAGGCACAGTGCACAGAGCTGTTCCCCCAGGCGTGGGCAGTTATGTAGGAGACTCTGCAGGGCTTCCCTGAGTCTTCCTGTTCCCTTGATCCCTTCTCAGTGAACTTCAGTAAAGTCTCTTGAACCACCTACCCACCTGCTAATGAACACACAGAAATTTGTCAAGAGCGAGACCTTTCTATGTGCTATGGAAATTGGCTGTTGGTAAAGATGACCCCAGCCTGCCGGAGATCTCTTTGTCTCAAATCAAGCAGTAAGGCATCAAGAGAAGTATGGCCAGCAGGTCAAGGGAGGCAATTCTGCCCCTCTACTCCTCTTAAGAGACCCCATCTGGAGTACTGCATCCATTTCTGGGGCCTCCAACATAAGAAGGATATGGACCTACTGGAGCAAGTCCAGAGAAGGGCCACCAGGAAGATAAGAGGGCTGAAGCACCTCTCCTATGAGGACAGGCTGAGAGAGTTGGGGCTGCTAAGCCTGGAGACGAGAAGGCTCTTGGGGAAACATTATAGTGGCCTTCTAGTACCTGAATGAGGCCTATAAGAAGGCTAGGGAGGGACTTTTTACAAGGGCAGGTAGTGATAGAACAAGGGATAATGGTTTTAAACTGGAAGAGGGTAGATTTAGATTAGATATTAGGAAGAAATTCTTTCCTATGACGGTGATGAGACACTGGAACAGGTTGCCAAGAGAAGCTGTGGATGCCTCATCCTTGGAAGTTTTCAAGGCTACTTTGGATGAGGCTTTGAGTAACCTGGTCTAGTGGAAGGGGTTTGAACTAGATCATCTCTAAGGTCCCTTCCAAAACATATCATTCTATGATTCTATGATTAATGGGCTTGTTTGCCCTGTTTAGTTACTGGCTTGCTTTGGATGATGGCTGCAGCCCTCCTTCCACAGCCAACTTTCTCAGTTGTTGAAGTTATCAACACCTAGCTACCCATTCCACTTTTGCTTGTCAGTCAGCTTCTGAAATCTTCAAGCTTATAGCATAAGGAGACACTGATTGACAAGCAGCTCTGACTTTTGTGCCTTGATAGAAGAGAGACAGCTGTGGGGAGACAACCACAACTGCCATCCCAACCTCAGCCGTGCTAGTAGCCCATTGTTAGTTCTCACAATATTCTTTCTTATATCATAAAAAATACCCATTGTACACAGTCTCAGCATCAAAAAAGCCAGGTGGTGCTAGAAGTGCTTTAGAGAACAGATATGAGATCTAAGCATAGAGCTATGGGAGGGGTCTTAGAATGACATTTCCTCTCTTTTTTGGGAGACTCTGTCAGAAATATCTTCTCATTTCAGCGCTTGCCTAGAGCATTAATATTCTGACTTTTGATTGTGGAAGTACTGTGACATTTCTCTCACTGAAACATAACCCTTGATTAATTGTTATTTATGGCTACATGTGCAAGCAAAAATTCCACCTTCTATAAGTTTGTCCTTTTCCTCCTAGCAATTTATTAGGACTCCTTAATCATATGTTTTAATTTTAGGCAGTCCCGCAATGAGCAGGGAGTTGGACTCGATGATATTTACGTGTCCCTTCCAACTTGAGATATTCTATGATTCTATGATTCCTTACCTACTTGACTAGACTTGAGGGAACATGACCCAAAAGAAGAAATTGTAAAGTACAGAAAATCTATTCCTTTCCTTGGGAAACAAACAAGCAAACACAAAAAGCCCTAAAAAACCTCACACATCATGAAAACTAGATATGAGGTATATGATGTTTTGCTTGTGCTCTGGCAATCTGTGTAAAACTAGAAATTTGAACTGAGAAAGACATGAAGATTGTGACTGATATGTCTAACCCACAAAGATAGATAGTACAGAATTGCAGAATCATGGGATTGTGGAAATAGTCTAGTTCAGGCCCCTGCTCAAGCAAGGGTCAACTACAGCAGGTTTTACAGGACAAACTCCAGTCAGGTTTTGAGTATCTCCAAGACTGTACAACGTTGTCTGGGCAGTCTGTTCCAGTCTTTGATATTCCTCATAGTAAAAAAGTTTTATATTTGAAGAGAATTACCCATATTGTAATTTGTGCCCATTGCCTTGATCTTCCCTGGGATCTGCTGAGAGGAGCCTGGCTCTGTCTTCTTTATACCCTCCCAACACACACTGATAAAGAACCTCTGAGGCTTCTTTCTTCCAGGCTGGACAGTCTCAGCTATATAAACTCTCCCAATATGAGAGATGCTGAAGTTCTTTCATCTCTTCAGTGGGCCTTTACCTGACTCACTCCAGTATGTCCACCTCTCTCTTGTACTGTTGAGCTCAGCACTTTACCCAGTGCTCCAAATGTGTCTCACCAGTGCTGAGTAAAGGGGAAGGTTTATCTTCCTGTACCTGCTGGTAATTCTCTTTTTAATGCAGTCCAGGATACTATTGACCTTTGCCAAGAAGGTGCAATGCTGTCTCATGGTCAGCTTGCCCATCAGCACTCCAAAGACCTCCCCTGCAAAGCTGCTTTCTAACCAGTTGGTCCAGAGCCTGTACTGGTGCATGGGGTTGTTTCTCCCTGAGTGCAGGGTTTAGCATTTCCCTGTGTGGGTCTTCATGAGTTTTCTGTTGGTCCCTTTCTCCAGCCTGTCAAGGTCCTTCTAGATAGCAGATTGGTGCAGTTTAATATGTCAGAGCCTATTCCTTCACAACAATAACTCTTGGCATAGGAGAAAAGACTTTAGAGGGGTGACAGAGCAAGAAGAAAGGCAGTCAGGGACACACAGGCAATAGGTACATACTGTGAGGATGGAGCTACAGGGTGAGAGCGAACAAGTAGAAGGAGAGGATAGGAAAAATCCTTCTGACATAGGAGTATGAAATGTCAGCTAGGACAGACACAGCTTCCCTGTCATATATGTAGGAGTAATGAGGAACAAGAAGGAAGTAAACCCTTCCACTGGTGGGACTGGATGTAGAGAAATAAATACTGTTTCTTGACAGCTTTACTAAAGCCAGCTGAACCTATATAAACTCATTTAAAGGCATTCATTTAAATATACTAGCATTATTTGTGTGTACACAGGCCTTCAGACTTAACTTTGGTTAACTACATCAGTTAGACTGGAGTTTCAAAGGAGAAAAAAAGCAAATACATGACCAAAACAATCCTTTTCATTGGGATCTGAGTATCCAGCCCTAGAGTACCTTTGAAAACCCCTACCTCAGTGCAGCCAGTCTTGGCCAGCTGGCTGACTGGCTGCTCCAGTCCTTGAGCAGCAACCTCCAAGGAACACTTCTGCCGTGAGTGTTTGTACAAAATACTGGCTTAGTTTTCAATAAGTATGCTTTCAGGGAGAAGCTGTGGGCAAACTTTCAGCTAAAAAAAATAGAAAGTGCAACCCTTTGACAGATGACTTGGGTAATTAAAGGTGTCAAGGGCCGAAAGGGGAAGGGTGGGGGCTAAGTGCCAAAAAGTAAATAGAGATCTGAAATGTAGGTGACATATAAGCTTTAATGAATGTTGTGTTGAGTAAAGAATCTAGATGGACATCAAGAAAAAAACACTCTTTGCCCCATCAACATGTATCACATGCCCTATAGCAGTATTAGGGGTCACAGATCACTGACAAAACAAAGAACAATCAACCAAACAAAAATATATATTGTCAATTAGCTGCATCCTGATAAACATGATTGAAATTTTTACCTTACAAAGAAAAGTTTTGCTTATTTAAAAAAAAAAAAAAAGAGGAACCACTAGATTTCTTGGCATGTCTCAGCAAAATTATTAAACCAATAGGTATAATACCACACATACATTGCATTTTAGATACTTGCTGCAACCACAAGGATTCTGGGATACAGAGCTTCACTGTTGTTTAGGGGCTGCTTGGGAAGCACAGATTTAGGCCACTTCTGTCTATAAAGTTTTTAAAACATAATAGTTTGCATATGTTGTGATGATAGACTGCAGCAACTGCTGGATAGGTATTGGAATGTTTTCTTACTCTGAATAATACTACACTGTGAAAAGGTTCAGAATGGAGTCATTACTGAAAGAGAGAAGCGAGCAGAAATTGTAAGTTCCGGGTACATATGCATTGCAGTCAGCCATTAATGGATGAGTAAGTCCCTATGATGGCTAAAGTGGATTTAAGCATGATACATTGCAGTGGTGATTTGTGGTGAATTCTCTAATGCTTTTAAATTAATAAGGCAAAAGAAATAAATACATCCTCCAATTTCAAAAGCTTGCCTTTTTTGTCCTGGCAAACGTGTGTGAGCAAAAGAAAAACAAAAAAGTATCTACACAAATACATATTGTATCTAGTGCCTCTATAAGTAATAACTGACAGCTCCGTAGGGTTCAAAGATTAGAGAAATATAAAAAATACCAAGGAAATGGCTTATCATTTCATACTATACTGGTAATAGAAGTATTGATCCATACTACAATATCAGTCAGTACCTCCCAACGGCAGTTGAAGGATTTCCTTTAAATATGAGGAACGTTTCCTGTTATTTAGTTCATATAAATCATGCAGAGGGGTTTTGTCAAATGCATTTTCAAAGAGCCAAAATTAAATTGAAAACTGGAAATTTAGAGAATGTCACTGAATGCTGGCTTTGACATTGAAAAGTGTCTTGGAGAAAAATGATGACATCACCTCAAATAGTTATTTTGGAAATAAAGGCTAAAGCCTGGAAGTTACTGTGGACTCATCCTTTTTCAGTGGGTTTCACAGCTACTTAGCACCTCTGAAGCTTGAGCCCAAAAGCATGACTGGTCCCTTAGTTTATGTTCAGGAATGAGAGAGGCAGCTTTCCATGACTGCTTGCTTGGTACTTGACATCAAATTTTCTTTTTAACATGAAGTCTATGCACTTGCATTTTATCTGCAATAAGCTTTAAAACTCTCTCAAAGCAGAAGCTCTGGAGTGAAGGGAGAGTTAAGAGGGAAGAAGAAATTAGATTAAGAGGAAAATCTTTTGTTAGCTATGCAAGGAAGAATTCAGTGTCCTACACCCTCAGCTGGCATAAAGCATTGTCGTTCCAATGGTGACAAGGGAGCTGTCAAATTAAAGCTGTTCAGAGTCCAGCCCTTTCTTTTTGTGGCATCTTTTTAAAGCCTGATACTCTACCTGAGAGAGCTGCAGGGGTGGGGCTTGGGTGATAGTGTTACAGTATACCTCCTGCGTGCTACATCCCAGTCAAATTTCCCATATAACGTCTGTTTATTTGGCCCAGAAAGATGACCATAACGTAAGGGGAAATTGTGGCAATTCAACAGAGCTGGAAGTGCCTGTATTCCTGCCCTGCTGCTCACTGCTGGCATGTGGGGTGGGAAATGGCCAAAGGGAAAGGACAATGCTTGTACTGGGCATATGCTGCAGCAATCACCAGCCTGTGCTTCTGTAAACATAAGGCTACCAGCCAGCAAAGCAAAGCCAAAGCACCTCTTTTTATCACTGATTCCTGCCTTGAAAAGGTGTTCCTTATACATAGGGGATTTCTAGAGGAGAATTTCATGTTCATTCCCTTAATACATCCTGTACAGTGAATGTGTGAGGATTTCACTCAAGAGATTCATGTGCAGCCACAAGTACTGTTTTACCAATTAGCATTATAGTGCTGGGTTTAAATAGCTTCTGTTGTTTACAGATGGGCTGTCAAGACTGTCACTGGTGTATGACTATTTTTAATAGGAGCATAATCAATTAAATTGACTACATGTGTTCAAAACTGCCATGAGAAGCCTATTATAAAAATATAGTATATTAGAAAAATCCCTTTACAGGAGTTACTCATCGAGAACCAAAATAAAATGCAGAGTACCATGTGCCATGAGGACATTATTCATTTATGATGACATGATTTTGCCTTTGATGAACTCTACACTGTATAAAGGGAGCCACTGAAAAGTTACATGTGGTGGCACAGTAGGGATTGGTGCCGACAGTGAAAATATAGTAACCACTAAAAAGTATCTCAACTGTAACTGCATCTGTCACACACAGCCTTGGTGGGATTGGCAGAAACTGTAGGAGAAAGAAAGTACTTTGGCTCTAGTAGACCATCTGTGGGAGCCATGTGTTTTGCAATAACTGATTTTTAGTCAGAGTCAGAAATCTCTGTGAAGTACAAATGCTAAGGCAGCCAACACAGAGACAAGGCAGCAAATTTGGGATTTGCACCATGGGACAACATGGTGCAGTTGGAATATGCTCTGCTGAGACTCCTGGTACCCAGATATGTCAAAAGTTATCAGGTGGAATCAGGGTACCTTTCTTCCCCACCATGACCAAACACTTTAGAAACTGATTTAGATCCTGTTGGCCTTTTTCCTCCAAACAGGTGGATGGATTAGGATGGTTAACTAAAAGAAACCATAAATATGAATAACTTATATATGCAGAGATTGCATTAATGTACATTGTAAAACCTCAATCTGAACTCTGATTAGCCAAAACTTACATGTTGCCTCATTCACTGTGGGGCAGGAGCCAACCAGGGGAATGACTGAAATGTCCCTATTATAACATTCCCTTCCAAAGGAAGGATAGACATAGGGAGGAAGTATGGAGAAAGAGAAATAGCACATCTAAAGAGTTTGTCCTGACATGCCACCAGGACTCATCATTCATTGCAGACCTGAGAGCTGGAAATGCTTCTTGGTCCCAGAGTCTATTGGTATCTAGATTCAAGCCTATATTCCACTGCAGCAGAGACCCTCCATTCTATATACAAGACCCTCTCACTCAGCACCAAGTCCATTATGCTGTGACTGAGGAGACCATGATTTCCCACATGCCTGACTCTCCCTGGCTCTCCCTGGAGAGCAAGGAGTTTATAATGGACACACTACTTGCACAAATTGTTGCTGTGAAGGTACCTAGCAGATACTTCCTTGCAGGCTGGCTGCTGAAAGCACATGCTGTGATTTTCCTCAGTATGCTGTCATTCAAAATCAGCTAAGCAATCTGAGTGAGAACTCTGCATCTGTGGCTGATTTATGAGTAGTTCATAGTTAATATTCTAAATATTACTCATTTTTATTTCACATATAGGCGTCTATCCACTGTTTGATATTTTCTGGCCCTCGACTAGTCAAGCAGGGCTATTTGAAGCTCTTTGCATGCATCAGACCTTGTTAATATGAAGCTTCTTTTTCTTTATTACGCTGCAATGCTCACTTAGAACAGGGTTGTTCTGAGCTTACTCCTGTTATTAATTTAAATCACCGGAATATCTGAAAGACATACAAACACAGCCTGCAAAAATAATGGAAATAGACATGCCTTGAAAGCTAAGCAAGTCTTCACGGGAAGTGTGTCTCAAGTTTCCCCTCAGATGTGGCTGCAAAAGTGCTCTCCTAGGTTCAACATTCTCCAGAGTATCACACGGATCATGTGCCTGCTCTGCTATCAAATAAGTCACACCAAAAGGGCTGCGAGTAAAGATTTAGAGATTAATCACCAGGGAGGTCCCTGACAATGTGCTTAGTGAAGAATACAAAAGTGGATCTTGCATCATGTGCTAAAAATGACCAAACTTTACCTTCAGGAAATCAAGCTAAGGGAAGACATTAATAAAGTATATTGATTCTGTCATATATATGCACCTGCCAGTAATCACCGCCTCTGTTTTACTTGGGTGTAGCCCAAGACATCTAACTTTCATCTAGAATGTAAGGGTAATGGAATGGAAATTAGGAAAGCTTCCTTGATATAAGTTAAAGCAATTTTTATAATGTGTTCCTTTGCGCCTCATGTAGGGAGATATAAAAAGCCAGAATAATTGTTAAATTGTAAGAGAGGAGTCCAGACTTCATTCCAGACAGGATAATAACTAAATCTTGTAGACACATGTGAATGCAGAAAGGAGATTATATCAGTTATGCAGATGAGTAATTTAATATGGAACAAAATATGTGAGCAAGCAATTGTGGGGAAGATGAAAAGTCACATTGCATAAAAGTGCCCAGCATTACTTTGTGAATTAGCAATGCTGTGTGTCATTCAACTGTCGGAAAGAATCAAGAATGTCACTGTGACAAATTCTTCATATGGCATTACAGAAGGTTCTGCTGTGTTGAGATTAATTCAGCTGGCTTCTAGTGAGCATTAGCAACATAGCAGCAAAAGATTTGCAGGGAAAAACCCATTCAGAAATTTACCTATCTTATGAAATAACTGTTCCAATACAGAATCCTGGACATGAATAATACCGAACCTATGTCAGCAGGCCTGGATTTCCTGGCAAACAATTAATTTGCAGAATTCATACATTTACAATTCTGTGCTATTTTTGGTTTCATTAAGCAGTATTCAATACTATGAGAAAAAAATCAGAACCTCCCACTGCTCACTAGTAGGAGAGTAGCAAATGCATTTTCTTCCTGGAGTAATGAAATGTGTACAAGTGGGTGCACATACGAAATATGCTAAATTTTACTCTTGAAGGCTTTCCTTCATATCACATAAAGAATGAAGACCAAAAGAATTGCTGTAGTACTACAACAGAGAATATTATTAGAATTAAAAATATGCCATCCAAAATTTATAAACATGGAAAAATCTCAGTTGCATTGAACTGTTGACAAAAATATGGAGGGGAATTATCAGGGGTTTAGTAAGGTTTTTTCCCCACAATTTCTGCTTTAAGTGTTTTCAGCCATGAATGAAAATGGAAGCTCACAGAAGTCCTGTAAAAAAGTATTATTAATAAAATTGAATTTTTATGTCAAGGAGATCTTTCTGAAATGGAGTGAGCCACACTCTGCTTTTAGCTTCATCTTTATAATTTCAGGACAATGTTGCTGAAAATGGTAATTTTTTTCTGGATTTAAATGAAAGGACATATACTAACAGAGCAAACCTTGACTCAGGAGATTTGAATAACTGTAGAAGTATTCCAGGAAGCAAGATACTGGAAACCTCACCTGTCAACATTAAGAGACGACTTTTGGCATTGTAGTACATCATTATTCAGTGCCTCTGAGACAGTCCAGAAATGAAAGTTATGATAATGATAATGCATTAAAATAAACTGAGAAAGCTATATAAAACAGGGGTAAATATTTTGCAGCAGATGCACTCTCTTAAAGTTGTTCAGCTTGATTTTTCCATGTTAAATATAAAGGTCAAGGGGCAGTTGAAATACTTACACTTAATGGAAGTATTAATCTGCTGTATATAGTCTCACTGTGTATCAAATATAAACAGGGGTGGTAGATTCCAGCTGAGGTGATATTCTTTCTCTGGAGTGATTTCCACTGCATCCACACCCTAAAGCAAATCAATCAATTTTTTAAATGTTAGTGACATTTATTTCTTTTTCTTTTTTTTTCTTCCCCCCCCCCCCCCCCCCACCGTTTAGGCACAAAGACAGAAGAATGTCTTTGTTTTTATTTGTTCTGTTATCTAGTTAATGGTTTTATTCACTTGTAAATGTCAGTCATGACCCTTTCTTTCACTGAAGAGACTAATCAAGGATACAGCCGTTAATGAAGATGATCTTTTATTATCTGAGCTGTCTGGTTACATTACAGCTAAAAACATAGTTTCAGTTTTAGAGTTTTTGTTGGGGATAAATCACACAACAAAACAGCAGCTGTCATTTTGAACTGTAATTTTAAAAGAGGTCTTTATCCAGCTTTTGTTTTAATAAGCATAATAATTAAAGTCACAGACTTGCCAGTACAGTCAGGTACTGCTGAGTCTACAAAAATGGGAACTGGGGTGTGGGGGGGCTTATTAATTAGAGAGTGTCTTTCCTTAAACTCTCCAAAACAGAATGAGACATTTCCTTGGTAACTACCTGTATGTTTCACAAAGTTTTTCCTACTGTGTTTTGGAACTATATCAGGCCTTTTTCCACTCATAAAATCCTGCCTTAGCTAGAACAGATTTCACCCTAAATTCTCTGAAATGCACCCATCCTACTGAGCACAGTATCTTTGGTGAAATACAGAAGGGTGCTTGAAATAAATCCATTTTAGCAGCTAGGGTTTTGTCTACTAATGATGAAGATTATGACCATATGGTGCATCCTGATTGTATGAGGAAACAGTATTAATTCCAGAAAATTGATATTGTGCTCCTGATCCCTGTAACTGTAAGAAACAAACAAAAATATTTTAAAAAATTATATATATACATGCATAAATTTACCATAGCCAGAGGTAACAGCTTCCCAGTTGGTGAGTAACAGATATAATATGCTTATTTCAGTAAGGGGGAGATGCACAGTCCCCTTGTCAATCAAAAGTGAAATCAGGGTCTTTCTGGCCCCTTACTAATCTGAATCACAAATCAAGTAGAATTATGCCTGGTTTTGACATTCTGTGGGAGTGATACTGTTCCAAGAGAACATCCCCTTCTGCTTAAACAATGTGACACTGAAAGATAGTTACATATCTGCTAGGCCTAGTCAAGTTTGTAGTACATTTGCGACATCAAGTTCTAGCAATAGGGTAGATAAGGCAGCGATGCTGGAATAAACTAGTTTTGTGGAGATAGAAGTTTTGTAAACAGGCCAAGAGATGAACTAAGCATAGCAGAAGAAAAGTTCAACTAAAGGGCACAGTGACATAGATTCCACGACCATCAGAGGACCCCCGAAGAGAATGAAAATGTCATCAGTACACATGCAAAAAGGACATTTAAATGTATTAATGGGTTTTTGGAAATGTGATGAATATGTTAATAATTTCTTGGAAAAGAAATGAATATGCATGTTTTGATAGTATAAAGCTTTTGTGGAGAGGCAAGTTGATATGCAATGATCCCCTGTGCATCCAGTGCTGTAATAAAGAATGCCTGCTTTCTAAAACTCCAAAACAAGTCTTAGAGAGTTTCTTCTGACTGGCTTTTTCCATAACAGGAATGATCAAAACTGTTCACTTTTAAAAGTCTCCCTATTAACTTACAAAGCCAGGTTTTACATGGTAAGATTGGGTTGAACCATATGTTGGTAAGACATGATCTCTTTTTAGAGTTGCGGCAGGTAGGCAAGACCCTTATTCTACTGATGATACCAGGATGGATGCTACTAGGTGGACACATAAGAATAAAAGGTCCATTTCATTGACAGGGCTACTGTACATACGTAACAAGAAAAGATATAGGACTCATCTTTGTGAAACTTGTGTGCATACAGAAGCACCTAAAAATGAGCCTTTTGACCATCATGGATGGGCTTTTTGGATCTCTCTGAAAGAAAGGCATGGTGAGGGCTTCATACAGCTGCTGTGCAGTATACCTGAGTCATTGGTATCATACAGACAATTCTGCTGAATAGTTAGTGGATTCATTAGCATCAAAATGAACCTTTTGTCCCTAAATAGGAGAGTATTTCCTGGCAGTGCTGCTAGCAACATTATTCTAAGTTGTTGGTACATTCATGTCTGCAGGCTGACTTAATGGGGGCAGACACAGAGACAAAAGCCTAGCTAATGTTAGAATTAATTTTCCACTATTTTCCTTCTCATGTTGCCAGAGAGAAAGTGTAGAAATTGAGTGGAAAGGAGAGGGAAAGTTTGAAGAGACCATCTGGCTCAGAGTCTTGGCCTCCAAAATTGCTGATATTTAATGCAAAACTGTCTAAAGTTTATTCCATATTCCCCTACTTGTAGCAATTTATTTTCCTTTCAAGTCCAGTTTCTTTTGCATTTTCCTTTTCTGTACATTTTAACCATAAAAAATATAATTTTCTCGCTAATCTGTTACTTTTCTATATTTTTCCAGGAGAATTGTGTTTCTTCGTTGTTATTTTTCCCTCTTAGTAGAAGCTCAAAAGTATTGCACTGGAGACCTAAAGGAATTCTACCTCCTTCCAATGAAATCTTTGAGTTTAATTCCCATCAGACTTAGAAACTAACTTCCTCTGTTTCTTTACATTTACCCTTAGAAATTCATATACTATTTTGTCCTAATTTTTTCATTTTCAGTTCAAAAAATCAAAATCTGTCACATATACTCAGTCCAGGATTATTTTCTATGAGCATTTATTCTATGAGTTTTTTGCTGCTCATTAAATCCAAATCTAAAATAGCATTACTGTTTCACTATTTGTCAAAAAGTTTACTAAATATAATATCCCAGATGTCTGGACCTTATCATATTTGGTGCTTTGTATGGTTTGGGTTTTTTTGTGAGTGTGTTGTTTTTTTTTTCTCCCAAGTATGTATTTGAGAAGCTGAATTTTTCTCTAATGATACAATTTCTTTGTATGTATTTCTCTCATTATCAGCTAGATCCATATCCAGCTCTGAAAAGTCTGTAATACTGTTTTTAGCATCCATCTTAGGGGTAATCTTTATCAGAAAAGATTTCATTTTAACCTTGCTGCCACAATGCAATTTATTCCATCAGCTGCTTGATGAATATCCAGCACAACCACCTCCATCATTTATCTTTTCTGAATGTATGAATACTTTCATTCTAGTTAGCCGTACTTTTCCTCCATTTTCTCACTTTTCCTGCAATGTCTGGTTTCACAACCTTTCCAGGAATCTCAGTCTCTTTACAATCATAAAACCTTTCAGTGGCTATCATCAACCCAGACCTGAGCTCCTAGCTAGAATATTCTTGTTCTTGTGTGTTCCTTTATTCTCAGCTGAATATTTGATGTAAAATAATATGATCATAGCACATGGATTGTTTCAACTCCTCATGGTATTTGTACAGGGAGTAGAGGTAATCTCAGACTCTGTCTCCAGCAATTACCTGGCTTATACCCTTTTGGAAAAGTAATGTGAAACTCAATCTCCTTTAAGAAAAGGTAGTCTACCCATTGAATGTTTGAATATATTATAATCACCAAGAAATCACTTTTTGCTCTTCAAAGTTTTGAATCCTTTTTGTCCATCTTTCCGGACAAAAATGATTCCCGAGCCCTCCATTCTTGGACTATGTTTCCCCATCAGATTAAACAGTTCATTGTCTTTGGAAAGAACTGGATGCCTGCTCTGACATAAAGAGCAACCAGTGGCCTTTTCTCACTTTATGTCAGCTTTCTTTTCAGTCCTGAGTCTACCTAAAGTGCCTTTGCTCCCCAGGAGACAGCACCTTTTTGATTCTCTTTCATAACATGCCTACTTATTCCTCTCAGTAATGAGGCTCTAGTGATGCAGTGGCACTAACACGTCTATTTCTCTTTGGTATTCTTTCTTCTGCTCGTTTTTCTTTCTGTACTTCACCCTGCTTTTGAATGCCTCCAGAGCATTCTCCTGTCTCTCCTGGACACTGTCTCTGAAGTCTTCTTTTGTCTCTTTGTTCACTTCAAACTAGTTCTTTTCTTCTTTCTTGCTATCCCACTATATAATGCTGCTGGCTTTTTTCCATAACAGAGTGAGCCTACTCCAGTGCTTGGGTTCTCTTGCACAGAGCCAGGCATTTTCCTCATAGTCACGAAGTGCCAGTGGTCTCTTTTCTTCTATTCAGATTTTCCTTTTGAGTCCTCTTGTATGCAAATTGTCTCAGCTTTCTATCACATCTGTCTGAGGTCTATTGTCTTCTTCTACATTTTCAGGACCTGAAACTTCTCCACCAGCAACTCTGTCAGGAAATATCTTGTATGAAGAACCAGCTCTAAAATGACACTAATCTACAACTCCAATATCCAGCCACCTCCATGGCCTGTGCCATATTTGATATTTCCCTCACTGGTGCTGCAGCTGCCCTCTCCATCTACCTTAACATTTCCTAATATAACAAGGAAACAAATTCCTTCTCTCTATATGACTCTTGTGACTGATAAACAAACTGATGGTTGCTGTCCTGTTGACAGATAACATCCATGGTTTTTTTAAGCTCTCTAGTGGAGTCAGTCCAAAAATTTCTACAAAATAGAAACTCATATTAAATCAAATGCAAATTAATTTATTGCTCCACTAAACAAAATCTTCCCCAACAACAAGATTAGAGGCTCTGCCTTAGCTGACAAAATTTGTGGCACCTAGCCATGATTTTTTAGAGTTATAAAAACAACTGCATATTCCAGATTGAAGAGAAATCATAGAACAGATTAGCTGTTTTTGCAATACAGCCCAGTAACAAAGAACTGAATATGATCTGAGACTCAACTCACAATTTTTGTCCTATGGAACAAAGGCTTTTTTTTTTTATCCTCTTGTGTTATTGCAGCACCTTGTACAGTTCTGAGAACATCGTTAGTAGACAGATATACATAGTAGGAAGAGCTTTTTTTAAGGAGCAGAGGATAATTATCAAAAATTAGAGGAATTCTTACAAAGGAAAAGATTTAAAAATACCTAAATATGTACTTCCCTACCCAATGATGATGATCCATGAAGGCTGTATAACAGTAGATGATAAATAAGAAATCTTGGGATAAACTGAAAAGTTTATCCCATTTAATAAGAATGGATACACTTGGAATATTTGCTTTTATTTCACTCTGATAGTAGCTACATGTTACAGGAAGACTAATGTCCAATATAAAAAACAGTAGACATATTGATTTAGAGTTTAATAGCATTTCATCAGTGTAACAGTAAAATTATTCCTTCAGAGTTGATGCTCCAGTAAGATACTGGATATCAAACTTTTGTCTTTCAAGTTTTAATGGGAAAAATCCACTTATTCGTTTGATGAATCATGGATGACTTAGTCCTTTTTTGTTAAAGTCTTTGAAAATCCATCTGTATAACTTCCATTATGCTGTTAATACCTTTCAGACTTTAAACAGATTGTGGAAAAGAAAGGAAGATTTCTTTCAGTTCTCAGTACCATCAAATGCACTGTGCTGTTTAGTAATAGCTTAAGAAAATTAGTTGGGAAGACTTTATGAATCACAGTCAAATAACATAGCGATAATATAGTTTAAAATGATAATGTTAAATATTTGTCATCTTGCAATTTTCATAAGATTGTTTTAGAATAATATAGGAAGATCTCTTCCCTCTGAAGAAGATTAGCACTTTAAATGTTCTTCTTACTACAGTGATCCAAGGAAAGTTAAGATGACAAAACCACTGGCTTTACAGGTCTTCAGTTTATTTTTTTTCACTCTAGCACTTTAGACAGGGAATTGGTTATTAAATTTTGACAAAAAAACCCTCACTCTTAAACCTAAGATGGTTTGCCTTTTTCTAAAGAAACAAACAAACAAAAAAGAGCAAGGTAACCAGAAACAAGAAATGGAAAATAAACTTTATGAAATGGTCAGCATTTTTAAGACAGCTGAAAATAAAAGGGAACTTCAAAAAGAAGTTAAGCAATAAAACTCATCACAAAGAAGTGGACAAGACTGACCCAGTGCCATTTTTTAAGCATAAAAAATTGCAAAACATGCACTTTACTGTGTCTGTATGCAGTCCTGAGACTGTGCATAGCCTCAATGGAAAACTGCCTGGGCTATGCTGTTAGTGATATTGAAACCTAAGTATATACTGATGTGCTAGCTAATTAAATTAAAGCTAACTCAGATACATCTCAACATGATACCACCAGTCTTCAAATGATGGTGTTGATAAATCCTAGATTAAGAGATAAAACAAGTGGGATTAATTTGATATTATATGAGTACCACAATAGCTGGATGTTCTTGTCCTGTTGGTGGAAGCCAGTACAGTGATCTGGCAAAACTAGAATTGCATAGAAAAGCACGTCTGGAAAATACCAAACCAGACAATATGCCTTCAAAATAATAAGCTGACTAAATAGTGGCCATGAAAATTGTAAGAGCCGAAGACCACAGCCTTTAAACTAAATGTTAAAACAAAGATTAACAAGAAAATACCTGAACAGGAGAATGTATTTCTTTAATGGTGACTTGAGACAACACTAGCAGCCCCTAACTGCCTTAAACTCACTCCTTTCCTTCTTTGTTTTCAGAGAGAATTTGTCAATGTGGGAACTAAGCAGGAACTTGAGTAAAGAACTTGAGGTTGGGCCCCTGGAAAAAGCAGTATCAATGCTCACAGACATGAGTGAATTATCCACTGCTAAACAGAGATGTAGGACTTTATCTGCTTATTATGGGCAAGTACTGATAAATGGATGTGTAATTAAAATGGAAATTGAGTCCTGTGCTGCACTTGCTGTAGTGTGAGGAGGCATGCTGAGGTGGTGTGAGTCCTCACACTCGGTGATGAATACAAGGTTAGACATCTATTCCCAATTCTCAGGATCTGAGTCAATCATTTTAATCATCCTCTCCCCTATAACTTCCTCTATTACATGCTTTGAGCCCTACGGACAGTCAAGGAGCAAAGTGTAACCAACAATAAGAGGTTTAGCCAGGTGGCCTTAAAGTCCAATAATTCAGTTACACTGATGTAGTGTTCAGATAGCAGTGCTAACTCTGCTGACCCCATTTCAGATTTATCTCAGGAACACAGAGAGTCATCCTTTGTGTACTAAAACAAAGGAAAATGCAAGTTTAGGAGGTAATTTATGGCAAAATAAAATTACTCACATTGAAGTAAGTGCCTGATATAAATATAGTAATAATGTTGTTATAGCAGTGACAGTCTAAGCATATAAGCCAAGCTAGGTTTACAGAGAGAGGTAATAGCTTTTACTGGACCAGTGAAGCCATTGGTAAAAAAAAGAGAAGCTTTCAAGCACATAAACCCTTCTTCACTTTGGAGTTTGGTAATTGGCATGCAGACTGAACCATTGCAAAAATAATTAAAAGAGCTATGTTTCGGAAATTGGTCTCATCAATCATTAACAAGAGTTACCAAAAATATGCACTCTTCATAGGTAGCAAGAAGGGTAGCTCTGGAAAACTTCTATAATTGGCTAGAAGCTGCTCTCAGACTTCAGAAATCCTTAATAACCAAATTGATTTAAACCCCAAATTCAGCCCAGCTGAAAGCCTCATTTGTAAAGCTTAATAATACTAGAAATGTTTCCACATTTTTAAATGAAGTTTCCATGCATGTGAATTATTCAGTCACTTTCTGTCACACATAGAATATTAACAGGTTATTGCTCTACCTAGCTCCCAGTTAGACATCAGTTTTTCTACAGCTCTCAGATGGACCAAAGAAAGTGAATTACTAATACTGAGAAGCAGCTGGAATTCATCTAGTTGGCATCCAGATGCCAGGACCTAAAACCAGAGCTAGTAGGGGTGCTGAAATGTAGGATGTGGAACACAAACTGGGGAAGAGGCACATAATTGTGAAATCTCTTCAATGGATGGAATGAAACGGGACAGTGGGGGAAGGTGAAGAAAGCAACTGGGAATGTGGATTGAGGATCATTAAGAGAATATCTGCCCTGTATAATGGACTATCATGCCATGAGATATAACAGATCAGAGCATCTGGATCTGTGCAGCACACAGAAACACTGTTGTACATCAGTTTGCTTCTGACAGTGGTCTACGCGGCTGCATGAGACCACAGTTCCCAGGCTAATAAACCCTGTTTGCTGTAGCAGATGCCAGTCAGTTCATCACTGCCTGTTCCTGAGTTACTCTTTGTCTCCTTTATCCAAAATGTTACTGTACATCATTCCAGTACAGGTATCTTTTGAAGATATTTATTTAGAAGTTAATATTATATGTTTAGTGAGGGAGGAAGGATTACTTTGGAAATACAGATTGTTCTGAAGTACAGTCTTTATCCTATATCCCATACAGTCTCTACAGGAAAAAGCTAGCTGACTTTATTCTCCTTCTCTTCCGTGCTTTTCCCTCTTTCTCCACCTAAATGTCCAAGATGTCTATGGGAAACTTTGTGCTGAGGAATGTTGTGTGCTGATGAGTTTAGTGCTTGATACTTATGCTACAAAAATAAGTGCTGTCCCTTTGCAGGGGGGAGGGTGGAACACTCCTGAGCTACAGCTGAAACTGAACATAGTGGAGATGCATCACTCCATGTGGGAAACATGACATGGACCCACACCACATTCTTATCTCTAAATTGGAGATATATGGATTTGAAGGCTGGACTATTCAATGGATAAAGAATTAGTTGGATGGTCACAGCCAGAGGGTTGCGGTGAACGGCTCTATGTCCAGGTGGAGGCCATTGACAAATGGTGTTCCCCAGGGGTCGGTCTTGAGACCAGTGTTCTTCAATATCTTTATCAATGACCTGGCTAGTGGGATAGAGTCTACCCTCAGCAAGTTTGCTGAAGACACCAAGCTCAGTGGTGCAGTTGATGTAATAGATGAAAGGAATGCCATCCAGAGGGACCTGGACAGGCTTGAAAAGTGGACCCATGAGTACCTAATGAGGTTCAACAAGGCCAAGTGCAAGGTTTCTCACTGAGGTCAGGGCAATCCCAGATATGTCTACAAACTGGGAGAAGAACTCATGGAGAGTAGCCCTGCTGAGAAGGGCTTGGGAGTCCTGGTGGACAAGAAGCTTGAGAAGAGCCAGCAGTGTGATTGCAGCCTGGAAGGCCAACTGTATTGTGGGCTGCATCCAAAGAGGGGTGGCCAGCAGGGTGAGAGAGGTGATTCCTCCCCTCTACTCTGCTGTTGAAAGGCCCCATCTGGAGTATTGCATCCAAGCATGGAGCACCTAACACAAGAAAGATGTAAAGTTGTTGGAGCAGGTCCAGAGGAGAGCTACAAAGGGCTGGAGCACCTTTCTTTTGAAGAAAGGTTGAGGGAACTGGGCTTGTTTACCTTGGAGAAGAGAAGGCTCTGGGAAGACCTCATTGCAGCCTTCCAGTACTTGAAGGGAGCTTATAAACAGGAGGGAGAGTGATTTTACATGGGCATATAGTAAGGGGAAATGGCTCTAAACTAAGAGAGGGGAGATTTAGGTTAGATATTATGAGGGAATTTTTCACCCAGAGGGTGGTGAGGCACTGGAACAAGTTCCCCAGAGAAGTTGTGGATGCTCCATCCCTGAAGGCATTCAAGGCCAAGCTGGATGGGGCCCTGGGCAGCCTTATCTAGTGGTTGGCAACCCTGTAGACAGCAGGGGGGTTGGAACTAAATGATCTTTAAGGTCTTTTCCAACCCAAGGCATTCTATGATTCTATGAAACAGCAGAGCAATTATGTTTGATTTGAAAAGTCCATTTGTTGTAGGGTGGAAAATCAATAGAATTTGGATAGCTAAAAAGACAAAAGGTTGGCTTTTCACCTCTGATGTTCTGTGGTTCAAAGCTCATTCTGGTGATGCTTGCAGATGAGTTTAGTAGTTTTATCTTAATTCCCAGTGGATGTGTATCCATCTCACAAAGCCATCCTTTGAGCTTAACTTGGAAAGTCATCAGTGTGCAGTGCTAACCAGTAGAAGGAATGATGTAGGTCAGGTTCTCTAAAAAAACTGTGGAAATAAAAGTTTATCGTCACTCTTGTGCACTAAACCTGGATCTTGTCGCCATTGGGTGAAGCACATTAACAATAACAGTGAGGCAGGTACTAAAGAATTTATTGGGATACTTCTCTGCAATATCACACAGTTAATGAAACTATAGAGTCAGCTCCAGTGAAATCACTGCTGCCAAACCTGAGATTTGTTGCAGCTTTCAGATCATTTCACACATCTAATGAACTTGCATGTCCATTCAACTTGCTTATCCCATATCTTATTTAAAGGTATGCAAGCACTGGGCCTGAGTCCACTGGGATTGGAAAAGACTGAAGAAAGCCAACAGTACATTCCTGAATTTTGCTGGTTTTCTCAGATCTGCTGTGACATTTCACTACACCATGTAGGAACATAGCAAAATTTCTTCTTGTAGAATCTCTTTCTGGACAAGCAGAGTGAGATGAAAACAACAGAGGAAGAATCTATGAGAGGTTCATAGTCAGGTGCTCTGTGCCTCTGTTTTACATGATATGGAGTGGCTGAGCGCTTACATGGTAGAGATGATATGCAAGGAAACTCAATTTTCTCTCCTGAACTGGCAAAGAACTTTTTATGATTAAAGTGAGGGCACAAAATTGATGGTGCAGAGCTGTTAATATTCAGCAATATGTCAGTAAATAACAAAGATCTACTCCAACTTAGAGCTGTGCTGGAAGGAAAAGTGTTAACTGACTTCTGACCATTTACTTGTTTTACTCGGTGTGTTAAAAGAATTTTCTTGATTTATCTCAGTGGACTAAGAGCAGACCTGTTTGATTTTTTTTTCTTTCAAGATCAGAGCATACTAAGGTGTAGGAAATCAAAAAAGGGAGCCTGGAGGCCTGCATGATTAAACAGGAACTGCTGGGCAAACTCAAGTGGAAGAAGAAGGTCTACAGATCATGGGAGGAGAGGCTGGTCACTTGAGAGGAATACAAGACTGTTGTCAGAGGATGAAGGGAAGCAACTGGGAAAGCTAAGGCCTTCTTGGAATTAAACCTTGCAAGAGAGGTCAAGGATAACAGAAAGAGCTTCTTCAAATACAATACAATACAAACAAAGCCAACACTAGAGGCAGTGTAGGCCCACTGCAGAATGGGGTGGGTGCTCTGGTAACAGAGGATAAAAAGAAGGCAGATTTACCGAATGCCCTCTTTGTCTCTGTCTACACTACTCTCCCTGAGGCCCTAGAGGAAGTCAGGACAAAGGAGGAGTTTGCCTTGGTTGACGAGGACTGGGTTAGGGATCAGTTAAGCAATCTGGACATCCACAAACCCTTGGGTCCTGATGGAGTGCACCCGTGGGTGCTGAGGGAGCTGGAAGAAGTCATTGCTAAGCCACTCTCCATCATCTTTGATAAGTCGTGGGGAACAGGAGAGGTGCCTGAGGTCTAGAGGAAAGTAAGTGTCACTCCAGTCTTCAAAAAGGACAAGGACGACCCGGGTAACTATCGACTGCTCAGCCTCACCTCCATCCCTGGAAAGGTGAAGGAACAACTTATCCTCAGTGCCATCTCTGGGCATATCAAGGATAAGAGGGTCATTGGGAGCAGTCAACATGGTTTTACCAAGGGGAAGTCATGTATAACCAACCTGATAATAGCCTTTTATGAGGACATAACCAGGTG